>NC_042493.1:25405691-25421981 GCF_005508785.2 Acyrthosiphon pisum
AATAATCTTACCTTTAGATTTTATAAGAGGTCAATTTACTCTAATTTTTAAACTAACGGAGCTACACGTGTTCTGCTTTGCGTATAATTTGCTATGTTAAGCACTTGTAAGACGGAGACAACAAATGCGGGTATCACGTCTTCTTAATAATATTATGTATAATGTATTATAATATATTTATGTTAATAAATTATAACAATGCAGCACTATACACAACAATAAACTTGAAAAAGATATGACCATTTAAAAAAACATTTTCATCAATGACTTATTTTTTTAAATGTATATAATAAATTTTATCATTGTTAATTAATAAAAAATATTTAAAATTGTGTTAAACTCACCCATTTTCTTACATACGAGACAATATTGTTCGATACATATTATAATGATATAATATCATAAATCATAATAATATATTATATACGTTTGCACATGTTTTGGTGTTCGTGTACGTATTGTAATAAGTTATTCGAGCCCTAATAATATAACAATACGCATTTCGAAAGAATTAGCCGGCTCATGCAGCGGATTAAATTCGACCGGAAATAAGTGACTATACGATGTTATAGGGGGAGATTCGAATGGGTAAATGTTAGCCATAGCTAGCGCATCATATTATTATTTATTATATTATAATACGGTGCAGGCGAGGATATTATAATAATAATATGGTCATTGTGTTTTTTATTCGGCTTGTTTAGCAGTGCTCATTTCGAGGCGTATTATTTATTTTAGTATTTTTTTGTTTTATTTTTTGTAAGCTATTATCTTGCTATACACGCATTATTCTAGATGTACCTACTAACCTTGTATATGCATTATTTCGATTCGTATTTATTTATATTTAATCATAAACGGTTTTATTCAACGCCAAATACTGTATTATGTTATGTATCATAAACATATATGATATTATACAGCTAGATAATTGAGGTATATTTCTATACAAACCACGTATTACCTATATGACATATGTATATTCAAAAACTACTTTTGTCAGAAATTGCGTGATTTTCTATTGTACAGTATCTAATATAGTCCATATTCATGTGCTATACCTAACATTTTACAAATCACGAATGTTTAAATAAAATAAATGTACTACTCAAAATTAATAAATAGTAACCATTTGAAAACTATACCTATTATTTCATAATTTTTTAAGTTATTTAAGTTTTTAACTGTGAAAAAATGTGTTATTTTCGTATTCTCGAATTCCTGCTATTTTTCTTTTTTAATTATAGCAGTGGCTAAATAGATTTTTCCAAAAATGGTAATGATATACGTTTTGCATATATAGAATTCCTTAAATTAGTAGGTATACAACATAATATGATTTAACGTTATTCGTTTGTATAAGAGCGTTTATTTTCTGAAAGCGCAATCCCTCTGATCCACGAATGATCATGTTTTCATGTTAAAAAAAAATCTTTCCGGCCGTGGTCACCGTCGTGGTGTGCTGCCGACCAACCCCCAACGGACCTAAAGGTTTCGTTGCCAGGGTATAGTTTTGTACACTGCGGAAAAAAAATGTTTTCAACTTTAAGAATGCGTGGTGGAAACTTTTATATATAATATACATTAATACTGCACACGGTCAACAAACGCGAATTCAATTTGTGCGTAAAAAACAAATAGGTACTTACAGCATTTATCAATAATTCAAAATAGCAAATAGTCTTAAATAGCCAGGCAAGGGAGGGGGGCTGGTGTTCTGCAGAATTTCAACAAAATACGAGATGTAAAAAACCGTTAAATTTTAAATTTTAAAGAAGAGATTAATTTTCGGACTACTGCTTGTATACATAGGAACATGAGTTTTGGCGAACTATGAAAATAAAAGCTGGCTTAAAATATATACCTATAAACATTTTTTTTTTTAAATATTAACATGTCTATACAAAATATTTTGGAAAAATGTTTAGAATCTACGTGGTATTTGGTTTGTGAATTAGTACCAAGCTTGGATTGAGGGGGGCAGGGTGTGCATGGTCCCCGGGCCCACAACGGATATCGAACAGTAATAATAATAATGGTATAATAGAGGGCCTCTGAAGGGTAGTGCGTTTCCTATAATATAGAGATAATGGATGTGTAATAATATGGCTTTAATAAGGCTTGATAATTAAAGTAAAATAACAAAATCAATTTTGTCAAAAATTGGTCTATTATAAATATTCCCGTTTTTCAATTTTTTTCTTGAATAGTTGGATGTTTTAAATGAATGATATTTTTTTACATTTGACCCCTTCCCCTCCTCTCAAAGTATCAACTAGAACCAATTTGTTATTAGACTCCTGTTTTAAACTTAAATATTGAAGCATTTTTATTGCACTAGAAGGCTAGGCAAAAGTTTTTTTTGAAAAACAATTTATAAATAAATACATAATTATAAAACCAATATATCCATCGCTGTACTCATCTAAAACAGTACACAGAAAAAGGTGTGTTAAGTTTTTTTACATATCAGTTAATTAACATAACCATCAGAAATATTGGTATATCCTCTGTATTCATCTTTAACATAATATATATATCACAAATTCGCTTGAAACCATTAACAACCTATAAATTATGATCAAAGTATGAGTTATTATAACTTATTTATTATTTTATCACTATGTGACATATTATTTTAATTTTCTATAGAAGATCAATAATCATTAAGTTTAGTTATCTTGGATTTGATTTACGACATAATGAAACACGAAAGTAAATGATGAAAATTAATCATCAAATACGCGAACATATCAATCACAGAACTGTATCATAATGATACTTTTTAGTGTCAAAACACAACTGAAAATTGTAATGATATATTATTATAGTAAGCTTCATACTAATTAAAATACACTGAAAATTAAAATAAAATCAATTTTTAAAAGTATTCTGGATATGGTGACGTTGCGTTTCATAAATAACTGACTGAAATTTCGTTTTGTCGCCTCATCACGGAACAAATTATTTTTATAGGTATAATGGGTGCAATATATATATATCTATTAATAAAACCGGTCGACCGGTTCTTCTTCTGACTACACAATCACGATATTAGATAATATCTATTTGGAGTATTATATTACATTAGCAATTTTGATACGTCTTTAATTTTACTGTAAAATTGCTAATCATATACCATACAAAGTTTAAGCTTAAACTTTAAGTATGACATCGAACCATGAATACATTTTCTGGTATCATTACTTATATATATTATATTATATGCGTGTCCCAGGTAAAACAAGTTTATTAGATTTGGAAATTTATTTGCGTGACCATTACTTTATGTTTTCTCACGTTACTGTAGTAGGTCTGGATACATATTTCGGTGAAAAATAATGAAACGTAAAACAAACTTAAAAAATATAACAAACGTTAAACAAGCGAAACACAAAAAAACAAAGTATATAGTGTCACTTTGTTAATTTGCAAATATGTCTATCAAACGGTAGGCCGCTACAAGTGCAGACGACCGCGAATTCGCGTGGATCGTCGTAGGAAATGTCACGCCGATTCGATATTCGTCGAGGACGTTGCGTTTTCGATTTTGACGATGACAATGACACGTGAGCGCGGTATTTTATATATTATTCTCTTTCGAACCGGAAATCGCGGGGAGGAAAAATAAATATCGCCCGGTCCTCCACCCCCTACCCCTACCCCGAACGCAGAGCGGCTCGATGAAACACTCGTGCCCGGCCGAACTCCGCCACCCACCCCTAACTAACCATCCCCGACGCTCACACACCCTTCCAGCGGTCGGCGGCCAACCGGCACAAGTACGTATACGCACTCGGACATCGGTCTCGCGCACGCACGCACACGTGGACACACGGACGATACCCACGTACAATAATATTGGACTACACGTATATATGTATACTCGCGCGCGCGCCGTACGTGTGTGCGAGTGTGCGCGAGCGGATCAATACACCAAACGTTTGCCAGTGTGTAAATATAATAATAAAGCGGTGTCTAGTAGTAGTAGTAGTAGTAGTAGTAGTAGTAGTAGTAGTAGTAGTAGTAGTAGTAGTAGTAGTAGTAGTAGTAGTTGTAGTGGTAGTAAGTATAAGTAGTGGTGGTAGTATAAAAGTATAGCGGTGGTAGTACATATGGAACACGGCGTCGGCGATTGTCCGGCGGGTGGGCGGGCGGACCGTGGACGACGACGGCGGCGGAGACGACGACAACGACGACGACTACGGTTAAGGCGCGGAAACCGGGAAAAAATAAAAACCGGTCGGCCGGCGGGGCGGGTCGGGGTGGGTGGAGCGCGTCGGCCGGCCGGTGGGCGAAAAAAAACCGAGACTGCGGGTGGCGGCGGTGGAGTTCTCGCGCGCGCGAGATGATGTGTTATATACGCCGTGAGGGGGGTGAGCTTTGTGAAGGGGTAGCAGCGGTAGGGGGTGGAAAAGCGCGAGATCGAGTCGATATCGGCTGCGCGACGTGTGTGTGTGCGTGTACGGCGGCGGCAGGTTCGTCGTCTCTAGCGCGTTGTTGCCGCCGCCGCGGGGACAATTGAACTTTTCCGATATAACAAGCGCCTCCGCCGTCATGCCCTCCTCAGCCCACGCCACCCCAACCGCCGCCGCCGTCGCGAGGGGATGACCGGCAGAACAAATATGGCGCCCGTACTACACGCCACGTATATATAGCTGTTATGATAAGGTGGTACGGAGGCTACAGCGGCGGTGGAGGTGGTAAGAAATACCGAGCGCGTACGTGTACGAACGACGACGACTAGCTGCGACGACTGCGACGACGACGACGACGACGACGACCGTCGCGCACCGCCGACGCGTCTCACCCGCGACCGTCCGAAAAGCCAAACCGCACACGACGGTACGGTCGCCATGGTGATGAGTGGCAGCGGCGGCGGGATCGAAGCTTTTGCGCTTCGCACCCCCTCAAGTTCGCTACCCACCCACCCATTCACCCACCTCGGTATATATAATAACGGCCACTATATATAATACGCGCACACACAGACGTTCACGCACACCTCTGCTATAGTGTCCATCGCTCGCCACCCGCCCACCCCTATAACTACCACTAACCTAACCACCCTCTCGTCGCCACCGCGCTCCGTCACGCCGGACTGATATTACCGCGCCCGCGCGATCCCGAATACATATAATACACGAGCGAATAATACCGCACCACCGGAGCCCAGACTACCGTTTCGGCCGGTTTTTTTTTGTACCGTTATCGTATTAATGTTAAACAATATCGCCCGTGCAACCGCCAGACAAAATTGTTGCAAAAAGAAATAGCACTTATTAATAATATGTGCTTAAACCGTACTATCATAAGCAGTGGGGGAAACTGGGGGTGTCGAAGCTCCTTTTCTTCAGTTAGTCCTCAATTCATAAAAAAGGTGGTCCGAAAACTATATTTTCAGTTAATCAGTTAATAAAGTTATCGGACCACTATTTTTTTCGTAAAAATCGTATCGGTTGTCGAACGCCAAGATGATCTGGACACGCAGCATCAAAAAGTCTCGTTTAGGAAATCGTCAAAACCATATATTATATTATTATATATTATGTAGGTACACTGAAAACCGTGGTTATAAGTCAGCGTTACAATATTGCGTGCGATGAAAAATGGGCGTTTCAGGGTAGGTAAGAGAGTCACGTGTATTATGTACGTACCCCCCCCCACACACACCCACCACCCGGGGCTCAAGATCCGGAACTACCGCGGCGACACTGTCCGTTGTATATCCGATATAAAATATCGTCGGAAATAGTCGGTGGTTAGCCAGATATCGTATATATATAATTCTTGATATCGATTGTCCGCGGGGCTGGACGTAGGTGTTCCTATAAGGAAACGCACGTCCATACTTACCTTTACCATATTTGTAAATTATAATCGAATGTATCATTCGTTTGACTGATTAGAGATTAATTTCCATCACAATATTAGCGTATAATAATATAATAATTTATTGTTTTAATTTAAACATAATTATTTACTTTTATTCTAACCGTTATGGTAGCCGATCCGTTGGATTGTGTTTTGTTTTCTTATCTTACAAATTGTTTTTATAACTATAATTATTATATAATTACGTAAAATAAAGTTAAACTGATTTGTACTAATTATGTAGTTGGTGAATAATATATCACTTTTTTAATAGTGTCTTCGTCGAGACCTAGTGAATCGTGAAGTTGTTGCCATATTCTTGCAAGCCATATTATTATACATCCATAATGTGTTAAATGCTTATATTGCTATAGCTGGTAAATTATATTTAACTTTGTTATATTATATTGTTATACGTTCGCTATCGATGTTCATTATAATATGTTTGCTGTTCAATTGCTTTTTTTTCCACCACTTATTTGAAATTTCGCTGAATAACTTATTTCCTTTATTATTATTATTATTCAAATATTTATTACGAAGAGTCATAATATAATAAAATATAATATGACTTGCAGTCGCGATCAATCGAAATTCAGAGTCATATTGTTCTTGTCTGAAGTGGTTTACTGTGGTTTTTTCATTTATTTCTCATCGACCATCGTTCCCGTAGTTGACGTCAAATGAAAAACAGAAGACATATTTAGTCCCATTATGCACTTTGGTTTGTGGCGGTTTTGAATTTCTATTGTATTGTCGTCTTAACTGTTACGGCTTTTTTTCTACAAAATATAAGATGCAATACCAGAATAAATCGAAACGGGGCATTATTGACTGAAAACAAACGAACGAAAAAAAACCCCACCAATAACTCAAGATTCTGCGGACCGACAGTGATATTGACATTGTGTTATACTTACGCTATATTATTATATATATATATATAGGTACCGACATTGAATAAATATATAATGTCGTTGGTACGGAGTATGATAATAATATTATAATGACTATAAAAACAACAAAAAATCCTAAATTAAAATCACTTAAGCTAAATGGGTTACATACAAAAAAATACATTTTGAGCTGGGTGAAGCACAATCGAGTTCAATATTTTCAATAAACAATACCTAGCTATAAAAATGTCAATACGAATATAATATTACATCAGTATAATATATGGACCTGCAGGGTACTTGCAGCAGACGTACATTTTTAGAATAAAATTCAACATTCATAAAACCTTGACGTTTGTGTTTGACGTTTTACCTAATCCCTAAGCGAATTCATCATCGAATGGATAAGTACAACTACAAAGTAATTTTTTGTCATTATATAGGGTAGTCGTGCCACGTCAAGTGTGGTTTCAGACAATGTTTTATATTAAATAATAAATCATTTTTTTACTTTTTTTTGAACATTTAAAGCTTCATAACACCTCCTGTAGAAGCCTGGCCACATCTTTAATATATGAGCTTGACCATACCATATTATTATCATGCAAGTGTCCCGTTTCATTTGAGACCGATTAACTTCATGATAAATTCATTTAAAAAATGTTAATAATATGTTTTGTTATTTCTAATGGATAATATTATTTTTTTTATATGTGATAATAAATAAACAACAATTTTTGCCAAAAATCAAAGCAAAATAATGGATATACTTACATACAAAATGGTCTCATTCAAATAGCTATAATTTTGGTAAAAAATAATAATCATGTATTTCCTATATATTATATAATTTAATATTTTGTTCAAAAAAACTCCAATTTTTATAATTTTAAAATTGGAAAGTTATATATTATGTCTACCACCTAATTTTAATTTGTGGACCTGCCTTTTAACCTCTGAAAAAATCGCATTCGAATAATACCCACGCCGGGGACACGTAAACGATGTATCGATACGACCACTGTATAATATAATATATAATAATATTAATAAAATATATATACCTACGATCGTCGCGTCTTGTCGTCGTGGCGTAAATAAATTGCGCTTCCGCTCGAGTTTCCTGAAACGTTAATCGAGAGACCCTGCCGTATTTTAGGGAATTAGCATAATATTATAATATTACGCATATACAGACATTGTACCGAATTCGGGGTGACGCCCGAACCCGGGTTTGTATGCACTGCAGAATATATAATAGCTAATAACAATGACGGTATTTTGGTTCGGATGAGAGAGGCGTGAGTGGAGAGGGTTGGCCCGTATTATAATTTTAAATGTTATTACTTATTACGACACTACATTATTATGCGTACAAATACAGTCTGCAGTGGTCAAGGTATAGGCGTCGTTGAAATGATATAACACATCATTGTATCGTGATGTTTTTTTAAATATTGAATTATCAGACAGTGTTTTATAGGTATTATAGGCTGTCAAGCTTAAAGAAAAACGAAACAAAACTGTCAACCAAAGTGCGATTGTTGCCAAACAGTTTATACTATTTTTAAGTGGTGTCCCGACCGGCAGACCCTTATAGTTATCCACAGATCCGTCTTCTATATAACATAATAATATAATTAACGACTTTTTTTTTATTTTTATACTATGTACCTGCATAAAGAGCAGAATATTTTTTGTTTTGTTTTTAGTTTACACAAGAAAATGTGAGGAACGGAAGGAGAGTGACTGACATCAACGAAGGACCTCATTAAACTCGATTCATCCAAACATAAAATGATTAAAAAGGATTAAGTAATATTGTAGTACCTAGCTACTATAATAGTTAAATTAATATATTCATCATTTTCAAAACACTTCAATCTAGACTATTATAATATATAAAATCAAAAAGAGCAGGTAAGTGGATGTCGCTCTGCTGTACAGTAGATTACAATTGGGTCATTGTATAATGGATTGTATTATAATTGAATTCAATAATATAATATCATTGGATAAGAAAAACGATTCTAAGCGGACACGGTTTGTTAGTCTGGGTATTTTATATTGTTATTATTTATAATAAAATTATATCATGTAAGTTGAATTAATAATATAATAATATTATAATTTTTTATTCGTTTCTATGGTGATAAACAAAGCGTTAGAAATTAAAATTCAATTTTTAGCGTTTTTTCGTAATTTTTCGTTGGTTTTTCCCGTGGCATTAAATAACTATTGATAAAATCGAAAAATGACTTCTTTTAAGTACCTTTTGGTCCAATTTTCTAATAGATAAGGTACCATATGTTGAAATTGAAGCACTCCTTCCGGTAGATATTTTGTATACAGGATATGAAAATAATAAATAAATAAATAAACGCCATTGTAAAACCACTAGCTTCCTCGCTTCACTCAGAATCTAAAAATTATGAAAATGTTATCATCAAAATAATATGTAGGTAGTTTTAAAAATTTATTGTAGCATGATTTATAAATGTATAAAAAAAACATACGTTTTACGACTTACGCGTGTTAGAGAAATTCCCCTCGTTTGATATTATATAGTTAAAAACCAATTTTTCATTTTAAAGGTCTCGGTAGTGTGTCCGAGGGGTGGTTTCTGGTTCGCCATTATATAGTGTATCGAGTTGCTATAATATATACACCGTATTATTATATTTTTAGATATTGGCGCCTCTAAGGGTAGACATAAAAAGTACTAAATTAATCACAACAAAAGGTGATATTAGATCTGATGAGCTATATGTTGGCCGTAGAGTTTTGGTTAAATGTACTTCAATTTTGAAAATGGAATTAGGTTCATCAAAACTATTTTTAAAGAATGTAAAAATGGTATTTTTAGTATTTTTTGAAATATTTAAACTCACATTGGTTAGGAGATAGTACCTACCTTAACTTGTTAATCGGTCAAAAACCGTTTTCAAAATTAATAACTGTCGAACCTAAGTCCTACAAAGTTTAATCAAGCCATGATTAATATCATATTTTACAAGGTTTTAAGAGAATTTAAAAAGTAACATTAAAATATATATCGAGATGTATCTGCCCCTATTCAGGACATGCACTGATTTAAAATTATCCATTGCGGACTCTAACTTAGCACACTAATATGCATTTTCATGTTACTACGCAATGCAGACAAGTCACCAAAATATCGTCTTAATATCAATTGGCCTATATTTTTTATCATCAAACACGGCCGACCATTCAAAAACTTTCATATCGGGCCTAATGGTAAATTCGTACGCGTTAACGCGTTTCTCGATAAAAAAAATTATCATGCATAATATTAAAGGGTTAACATAATATTATAAACATTAAATTGCCTACTAAATATTATTTAGGACGCACATGCGACTCCAAAGCATCATTATAATATAAACGACGGGCAACTTGAAAATGTCGTTGACAATACATTTTAGTATAAGTCGTATGATTTATCGTTTGTTATTGTAAAAAGTACGTTCGGGCTTAAAATCATGATGGCGTGCGGGGGTGCAACACGCTCAACAAACGAAGAAGAGATAAGACCCGGATCGCACTCGACACAAAAGAAGCGTAATACAAACGCCGTAAAATGTACTGAATACCGTGAAAGCGAGGCAATTTCAACACAAACGAACAGTTGTAAAACAAACACCGAAAAAAAGGTTGTGAATGTCGAGATAAATTCCAAGATACACATCGATGCACCTATTATGCGTAGCCACAAAAATAAAATAAATATTGAAATCTACTGAAACAATTATGAGTATTGAGTGTTTCCGTGTTGGTGTTACTGCGTTGTTATATTAGGTATATAATAATACATTTTAAATTTTAAGAACAAAAGACCGCAAGTCCATTGGAAGATATAATATACTTAATATTTATTATTACATTATGGTGTGAAATTTCTCAAATCGTGAGATGACTATTTCATATATTGCATGGTTGCTTCTCAGATGACACGGAATTTGGTAAACTATTATTTTGATGAAATCATTTTTTATTATCCATTGAGTTTTGTTTTCAATCGTTGTGTTTAATTTTTATTTCGTTCGTCGACGATGTAGATCTACATAACATCTATATTTGGCTGTTTTCAGCTGGGCGTCCCTACGCCGCTATGCATAATAGTATGATGATCGATGCACATGAGTGAAAGATGCGCCCGCCGAGTGATCATTTGTTAGAAATTATTTTTGTTATTTTTTGTATATTTTCTCTCACTATTTTAAAAACCATACACAACCCTGGTTGAAAATAATCAATTGCAATTTTTTTTTTCCTACAGATATAAAATATAATTTGCTCTGATGTATCGATATCGTGTTATTTACAACGTTAATCAGCTCAATATTACAATTCATATTTAACGTTATTAAACAAAAAAATGTTGTGAACGGTAATAGTCTCAATGGTATGTTAGTGGATTCGTTTTTTACGATAAAACGAAGTCAGTCTTAGGATTTGAAATAAGAAATGATACGTGCTCAATATCAAATATAATTGGTTAATGTATTGGTCTATAACTTCACGTCACAACCACATTGATGACTACAGACTGAAGTAATTATTATATATTACTCTAGGGGCGTATTTATCGTGGGGGGTTGGGGACTGAGTGGGCTGTAGCCCCCCTCCCCACGAAATTTTAAGAAAATCTAAAAAATATTTTCATGGTTTATTAAAGTCGCTGCAATAGTCTTAAATTTGTATTTTTATTTTGTTAGCTTATCTTATCACTCATAAAAAAAAATGTTACCACGGGAGATAATAGGTACTGGAAATCACAGCATAGTAGATACTAATAATCATAAGCCAGGTATAAACTGGTAACCACACAAATAATTGTATCAGTAAAATATTTAAAGAACTTAAAGAACTTGAAGACTTTAAAGTACGTACAGTTAACCTCAATTCAGCCTTTGTGTTTGTTTACTGCTTAGCGCTTAATAAGCATAATACTGATTACTGAGTTCATATAATTAAAATTTAGAAAATGGAAAAAAAATTATCATTCGAATACCGAAGGTACCTAAATCAATAAAATACACACTATACCCAATATTATATTTTAAATTTATTAAATTAGTTAGTATATTTATCAACTTAAGCCAACTTATTTTACAATATAGGATAAAATGCAGCTCAAACAAACTATCGATCCTGATGATCCGACAACAGTTGAAAATGAGCCCATTTTAAAACTGGACATTTTTTTAGATATTATGATGTATACATGCTTAATCATTTTAATAAAATGCTAATTTTTTTTTTTGATTTACATTTACTTTAACTAAATAGTTGGCTAGTGATGATAGTATTGAAAACAATTCATGCTACTCCATTTCTTCAGAATGTTAACTATATATATACAGCGAAATAATACTGCCATATTGGTAAAAAAAAAGTTTAATGTAGGTAGGTAATTTTAGTCTTTAATTCATAAGCTATAATTTATTTTAACGAAAAATAATTACCCAACTGAAATTGATCCTGATGATCCGGCTTCTGTAGTTGAAGATGAGTCCTCTCTCTCGACTAAAACTTTTGTAGTGAGATAAAAATAAAAAAAAATAGAAAAGGGAAGTCGGGGTAGTGTGGAGTAATGCAGCAAATTACAAAGAGTATGGGAAATTAGGATGGTACGCATATCGGCACTTATATTACATTGTTTTTATTGGTTTTGATTAAAGTCATAATCATATAATGTCATATCAGCATTTTGGTAATTCCTTGATGTTAACGCAGTGTGTCAGTGTATAAGTACAAACTTATCATAGATAATAAATTAAATTTTGGTTTTTCATATAGATTAGGAATGCCGTAATTCCAGAGTTCAAAATTAATGACTGCATCACAATTTCTGTTCTAAAAGTCGACAGAGGGCCATCGGATCCTGCTCGCGTGATTGCTGTCATTATTGAAGAAAAAAATGAAATGTACAAAGTAAGAACTACACACGGGTTTATTAAAGGATGGTTCTATTCTGGAAATATGCAGCATGTCACGACATTTTATTTTAGCTGAACAGGTTAACAAACAAAAAGAATTAACCTTGCGTGAAACTGTCCAGGTCGTATCTGGAGGTCAGGGATTCAAAGTTGTTCATGTAAAAGTTCTTGTTAAACCAAAAGATGTGTTTGTTTTAAAGCTAGTATAAAATGCAACAGTCGTTGTCGCAATTCATTTACCTATTATAATAAATAAAAAAAATATTGTAATATGAACAATATATTAGTATTATATAAATAGTTATAAATATAATAATATAATGCTTAGTTCAATTAATAAAATATAGATAAAAATAACTTATAGTATTGTTAAAGTTAAAAATAAGTATACTTAATAAATACATTAAATAAATAATAACGAATATAATCAAACTTGACGTGTGCAATGAATGTTGTATTCCATTACACAAAGTGAACGACCGGATTGTGAAAAAAATTACACGATGTTAAATTGGAGTGAACACTTCATGAAAAAATGACCATTTTGTGAAATATTTTCGAATGTCACGAAGTGTAAAATATCCGTTTCCATTTCATGAAATGGTCATCTTTTCATGAAAAGTTCGATTTCACGAAGTGGCTACGACATATATACCTCGTATAGCTGTGAAAAGTACTCGTTGATTCTTGTTGGAATGGATATATCTCTGATTGGTGTGGATTGATGCACGTTACTATTATTTTACGACTTGTATTACAATATCTTATACCAGTTATAAGTTCATATTTTGCCCATGCACTGTCAATTCTTTGTATTTATAATTAAATACCATCTGTATGTCCTTTTTTGTAAGGATATATTGGATTTGACATTATGGAGGGATAAAGAATGGTTCCGATACTAATGTATGTTAATATTTTTTGTGCATAAGCTTGCAACTCATATGTGGTTTTATACTTTCATGGATGTTTATTAGATGACATCATTGGTTTATGTATTTTATTAAAGTGTGTTTGTTTTCTATTTGCTTATGTACTTGATGTTAATCTCTCTTTAAGAGTATTGGAGCCGGAGTATCAGGATAAATCCTGTCCGCTTCAAAACTCGAGATTCATTAACTTCATTTGTCACAACTAAATTTGTCACAATACTTACATAAGTCAAATTTAGATCTAACTACAGTCCTTAAACAAATATAAACTATAACATTAACACTTCAAAAAATGAGAGGAAATTGTTCAGACGTATTTCGCGATATTATAAAGAATCAAAAGTGATTGCAACATTATTAAATTTTGATGAAAAAAAAACCACGGTTATATGTTAATCAAATGAATCGTTCAAATATTTCACATAGTTTCACTGAAGAGTATTATTATTAAAATTTTTTTTTTGGTTTACGGTCATTGTGACCATACCGCTAAACAAATTGCTCTCCATCTATCTCTATCATCTATCTATTTTCTGCCGCTACTATCCATAGTATCTCTGGTTCAATGCCTTCCGCGCCTCTTTTTACACAGTCTTCCCAGCGTAAGCGTGATCTTCCTAAGGGTCTCTTACCGACCGGGTTCTCTTCGATTGTTGTTCTGACTATGGATCCCACTCTCCGCCATGCATGTCCTGCCCAGGTTAATCTCCTTTTCTTAATTTCATTCACGATGTTCGGTCTCTGGAAAAGCTCCTCGAGTTCTTTATTATGACGTTTACGCCATCCACCTGTATTTGTGTCGAAGCATGGGCCGTAGATTTTCCATAGAATTCTCCTTTCAAATACTTTTATTTTAGTTTCTTCTGCTTTCCTAAGTGACCATGTCTCTGTGGCATACAGTACTATGGGTCGTATCAGGGTCAAGTACATTTGTATCTTCAAGTTTGTCGATAATGTTCTTGAGCTCAGTATTTTTCCAAGACCAAAAAAACTTTTATTTCCTTTTTGTATCCTAGCACTCCATTTTCAGGTCATTATTTTGTGTTAACAAGTGTCCCAAGTACTTGAAATGTCTGACTTTTTTGAATACATTCCCTTCTACATTAATAAATTGTCCTTGTTGATATTCTCTGTCCCGGCGACTTAATATCATGTACTCTGTTTTTTCGTCGTTTATCTCCAGTCCGACCTTACTAGCCATCATGATGAGTTTTCTGCATACTTGTTTAACCGTTTCTTCAGTATCTCCTAATATCGCTATATCGTCTGCATAAGCCAAGACATTTATGTTCGAGTTTCCCAATACTATTCCATTGTTACAATTTGTTTCTCTGATTACCTTTTCTTATATCCGGTTGAACAATATTGACGATAGCGCATCTCCTTGCCTTAGGCCTGTCCTTGACGTTGCTGGCTCTGACAATTCCGATGCTACCTTTATTTTGATATTTTTATTTTGCAGAGTAGCCTCAATTAATTTTATTAGTTTATTTGGGAACTTTAACTCTTTTAATATGTTTATAAGGCTATGTCGGTGGACAGAATCGTACGCTTTTTTGAAATCCACAAATAGTATACATATGCTTTTATTGAATTCCCATGATTTTTCTATGATTTGTCTTAGGCTGAAGATTTGATCTGCTGTTGATCTGTTGGGTCTAAAACCACCTTGATAATCTCCTAACCTTATCTAAAATGCAATAAGACAGTATCTTGTAGGCCACATTTAGTAATGCTATTCCTCTGTAATTATTACATATTTGTGGGTCACCTTTTTTATGGATTGGACATACGACTGCAACATTCCAACCTTTCGGTAGTACTTCCTTCTCCCAAATATGGGTTAGTAACCTATGTATATGTGTTAATGAATCTTCGTCCAGCGTTTTCATAATCTCACCCTGTATACCGTCCTCACTACCAGGTGATTTATAATTCTTCAATCGCCTTATTTTTTTTTTTTTTTTTTTTTTTTTATTATCAAAACAATGAAATGACATACAGTGTAACAATGCAACAATAAATAGATAAATTATTAATTAATCTACCTCATTAAGCAATGCTTGTGGCGAGGTAGATGAGTTGATAGTGTACAATATAATATTTTTAAAAAGAAAACAAAGAAAATAAATATGATAAGATTAACAAAGAAGAATTAAATTTGTGATTACCAACAATATTAAATACTTAAATTTTACATAATATATAATTAAAGTTCAAGTAATAAGTGATTAACAATAGCTTTTTTATTAGTTATAAAATTATTTTTATTTACATTACTAGAAATATTTTTTTTTAGGTACAGCGGCAATGAATTAAAATTAGTTGGACCTAAATAGTCCACAAATTTTTTCCCAAAACTCTTATTAGTATAGCTTACTTGCATGTCATATGACCTATTTTCCCTTTTGTTATTTTTTTGGAAACCAAAGTTATCAATTTGGGAACATAATAGAGAACTGCTTGTATAAAAGTCTGATCGGTAGCACTTTAAAAACTTTATAATTAGTAGTAGACGAACCATATAATTCTTTTTTTATTCAAACAAATTCTTATGGCAAGATTCTGTTGAATCTCAAGAGGCCTGATTGCATTGTCAGTACAGCCACCCCAAACTAGTAAACC
>NC_042493.1:25422031-25432943 GCF_005508785.2 Acyrthosiphon pisum
TCTGACTGACTACTAAGTAGCCTACTCTACCTAAAAATAACTTATAGCTTATAAGTTATAAATTAAACCATTATAATATTTTTCCACTAATGTACTGCTGACGAGTCACCAACACAAGATAACAATGAAATGTAGGTATATTTTTCATTTGAGCACTAAGCTGGGTCTCTAACGAAAATATCATTAATAAATAATAGGTACCTTATATATAATATTATTATGAACATACAATTATTTTACTGAGATGACGACAATTCAAATTTAAAGTTTTAATTTATATATAGATTATAGACTTAAATGGGAAAGTCATATAAATTACTTAAATAACATGCTACATAAATTCTCTATTTCTTCAAAGATGCTAGATATGTATTTAATAATTTTTTTTTTTTTTTTTTTTTTTATTATTAATAATTTATTATCAAAACAATGAAATGACATACAGTGTAACAATGCAACAATAAATAGATAAATTATTAATTAATCTACCTCATTAAGCAATGCTTGTGGCGAGGTAGATGAGTTGATAGTGTACAATATAATATTTTTAAAAAGAAAACAAAGAAAATAAATATGATAAGATTAACAAAGAAGAATTAAATTTGTGATTACCAACAATATTAAATACTTAAATTTTACATAATATATAATTAAAGTTCAAGTAATAAGTAATTAACAATAGCTTTTTTATTAGTTATAAAATTATTTTTATTTACATTACTAGAAATATTTTTTTTTAGGTACAGCGGCAATGAATTAAAATTAGTTGGACCTAAATAGTCCACAAATTTTTTCCCAAAACTCTTATTAGTATAGCTTACTTGCATGTCATATGACCTATTTTCCCTTTTGTTATTTTTTTGGAAACCAAAGTTATCAATTTGGAACATAATAGAGAACTGCTTGTATAAAAGTCTGACCGGTAGCACTTTAAAAACTTTATAATTAGTAGGTAGTAGACGAACCATATAATTCTTTTTTATTCAAACAAATTCTTATGGCAAGATTCTGTTGAATCTCAAGAGGCCTGATTGCATTGTCAGTACAGCCACCCCAAACTAGTAAACCATATTGGAAAATTGATTTGTATAGCGAATTATATACAATACACAGAATCTCTGTTGGTAAAAGTTTGTTTAGTTTAAATAGTTTGGAAATAATAGATCTTAACCTCATAACTAAATATTCGACATGCAATTTCTAACGGAGATTACAATCAATAATTAGACCTAAATATTTCACTCGAGTGACCCTTATTAATTTTTGGCAATTACATAAGTTTAAATTTAAATCGCTAGTATCACAAGAGTGGATATAAATGTCATTGAACGGAATAGCTGAGTTATAAATTGAAAAGGCAACAAATACACTTTTATTTATATTCAAAGTGAGTTTGATATTATTCAATTCTTTAAATATATTATTTACTCCTATAGTTGTTTTGTGATGAACATTGTCCCAAGTGTTGCTGGAGAATAGAAGGCAGGTGTCATCAGCATAAGTGGTAATTAGACCATCAATACTTAAGTTACAAATGTTGTTTATATATAGGATGAACAAAACTGGACCTAAAACACTACCCTGGGGCACTCCGTATTTGATAACTCCCTCATTGCTTAAGACTCCATTAATCGATACCAATTGCTTAGTTATTCATTAAGTAATTTTCGAACCACCTAAGGCTATCTTTTGTTATTCCAAAACTAGGTAAGATTTTTAAAAGTTCAGCATGGTTTACTGTGTCGAAAGCTTTCGCCAAATCTAAAAAGACTGCTATTATTTTGTTATTTTGATCTAGCTCCTTGTATAAATATTTTATCGTAGTATATAGAGCTCCAGTCATGCTTTTCCCAGGACGAAAACCAAATTGATTTTTGGATAATAGTTTATTCTTTTCTAAGAATGTTATAAGTCTGGTTTTTATAATTTTTTCAAAAATTTTTGAAAAGTTACAGAGCATAGATATAGGTCTATAGTTGTTAATATTCTCTTTATTTCCAGTTTTATATAAAGGTTTCACGATTGCAATTTTAAATTTATCAGGGAAAATACCTTGTTTTAGGCATAAATTTAGTATAACTATGAGTGGCTCTATAATGTAAGGCGCAATATGTTTTACGAGCTTAACCGATAATTTATCAAATCCAGCTGCGGTTTTATCTTTAAAATTATTTATTATATTAAGGACCTCTGTTCTTTCTATAATTTTTAAGAAATCTTCATTAAAAGAAACGTTTTGAGAATTTGAAATATTTTCATTAATGTTATGCGAATTATTTTTGAATTTAGTAGCGAGGTCTTCCCCAATACCTAAGAAAAAAGAGTTGAAAATATTGGCTGTATTTAAAGGGTCTACTTGGGTGTTAATTATTTGACCGTTGCTTTCAATATTATTCTTGAAAATCTCATTATTTATGTTAATACTATTATTTGTCAAATTATTAATTAATTTCCATGTAAGTTTCGGGTTAGTACTTATATTAGAAAATTCCGATTTGTAGAAACTTATCTTTCTGGCTCTTAGTAATTTAGTAAAATTATTTCGGTACTTAATGTAATACTCACGTAATTTTATATTGTTAGGATGTTTACTAACCATTTTGGAAAGGTCGTTTTTACGACGTGCTGAAGTTAAGAGTCCTTTAGTCATCCATTCCTTAATAATTTTGTTTTTTGAATTTAACTTTACTACAAAACTGGATTTATCAATAGAAGTGTTTAATTTTGTATAGAATATATCAATTAGTTCATTTACATTAGTTGTATTATTAAGGAAAGACCAATTTTCTTGTTTTAGGAGTGTGCATAAGAGGTTGTAATTAACATTTTTTTTTTAATAATTGTGTTTTCATACTTAGGCCTGCTTGATATTGGCACTGCCTTAAAAATAGAAAAATGGTCTGTAATAAATGTCTGAATAACTCCTGCTACAATTTCACTTGAAATTATATTATTTGTTTTGATGAAGATATAATCCAAACACGAATTCATGCCTGTCAGTGATATTCTAGTGTATATATTTACAAATGATTTGTAACCGTATTCGGCCAACATATCAAGATAATCATTATTAGTGTTTCCTAGAATATCAATGTTCATATCACCTATTAAGAACGAATAACCTTTATCGGAGTTTTCATTATCAAAAATATTACGTAAATTGGTAATGAAGTCATTAATGTTACCCGCCGGTGACCTATAGACACAGTATAGTAGTAAAGGTGTATTATTTATACATAAAGACAATTTAATGATATTGCTTTCAAGATAACCGAACTCAACTAAATTAACAGATAAGCTACAGTAAAGTTAACAAAAATGATCACACCGTCATTTTGGTTGCGTTTAATGGTTGAAAAATAAGTATTATAATCAGGTATCGTATACTCGCAGTCCTCTACATTATGCCATGTTTCGGTTAGAATAAGGATGTCTATTTTTTTTATAACTTATATCGTTCTCTAAGTATAATAAGAGTTCATCAAAATTTGCATTGACGCTGCGTATGTTAGTAAATATTACATTACAGAAATCTGCATTTATGTTAGTATTAAGATTAAAATTATTCAAGATATCAGTTAAGGATTCAAAATATTTAGTATTATAATTATTATATTTTTCAACTACATCTAGTATATTATTCATTAAAGAAAGATAAATTATAACTTAAATTAAAACAAAAATTTGGAGGTAAATAACAACTAATATTTATACAATTTTAGTAATTGAGGTTTCATTATCAATAATAATTAATTTTGAGTTGTCATCTTTTTTGCAAAAAATTGTATTGTTCTTAAACCAGATATATTTATAACCAACCTGTTTCGCTGCCGTTTTTGTTTTGAAAAATAGATTTCTAAACATATAAGTCATTTGATCGTTGAAGTATATTGCCGAGCCAATCCATGTCGAGTCCACATCTTTCGCTGTTAGTTTCTGTTTTTTCGCTATTTCCATAAAGTTATTTTTTTCATTCAGCGAATTAAAGCATACGGATAATTTTCTAGGTTTGTCAGTAAATTTAGAAGGTAGTCTGAATACTTTTTTGATTGCAACATCAGAACCCAACTTTGTTACAATTTTTTTTATAGTATTCATACAAATTTCGTTATCAATCTCGGGTACACCTACAATTTCCATATGGCACTCCAACGATTTTTGCTCCAATTTGTTTAAACGTCCGGATATTGCTACCATTTCTTTCTTTAAAAATGCATTTTCTTCCACGATTCTTATATTTTCATTTTTTAGATCGTTTACGGTTGAGATCAATTGTTTTAATTTAAGACTAAATTCGTCAAACTGCGAACTCATAAAGTTCACAGAATCGACGACATTTTGTAATGTCTCCTCGGTGATTGGTTGAGTTATTACAGGTGCAGTTACAACTTTCTTCACCTTGCAATTAGAACAAGACCATTTTTCCTTCAGAGGTTTCGACATTTTTCTAAAGTTTGTTTCTCGAAGACCGGAACAATTAAAATGTAGAAACTCATAACATTTAACACATTTTATTTCGTCTCCTTGGTGTATTTCGTCAGTACAAACAGAACACAGCATTTCAAATAGAATATTAAAATAAAATAAAATAAAGATAAGCGAGCATAAATATTGCTAACGAACAGTACAACCTTCCGCGATAAGAGACAACTGTCAACTGACAAACAATTATTTTATATCATTGAACTACGCATAATTTTAATAGTACGCCTTTTGATTTGATTTCATAGAGAATTACGAGGAGAATTGTTACCGATTTTTATGGATGCTTATAATTGCTTTTAAAATGTTATTTTTTTAGTTTTTTAGGCCTTCAAATCCTGAACTCAATATACCCGCAACTCACAATGCAAAACGGAACGCAAATACCAGAATCCAGAAAATGTGAACCAGCTAAATACGAGTACAAAAAAACATCTTATGCGGAGTTATTTGAAGTATTACAATCCTTACGCAAGTAAATGGTAAATTAATTAATTAGCCACATAAATATTAGTAACAAATTTTTGTTTTTAGACACGAGGTTTTTTGTGACGTTAAACTTGAAACGGACGATAAAAAAATTATATTCGCACACAAGGTAGTTTTAGCATCGGCTAGTCCATATTTCCATGCAATGTTCACAAATTTTGCTGAAAAAAATTATGATCTTGTTACTATGAGACAGTTAAATTCTACCTGTTTACAGCCGTTGGTAAACTTTATTTATTCAGGCGAAATCGTGATCACAGAAAAAAATGTCCAGGTAAAAATATATAAAATTTGTTTTTATTAAAGAAAACTAAATTATTTAAATACTTTATTGTTTATTTCTCAAGGATTTGTTATCAGCTGCAAATCTGCTACAGTTACAAGAAGTAAAAGATGCATGTTGTGATTTTTTAGAGACACAACTCTGCTCTACAAATTGTATCGGTATAAACAAAATAGCTGATTTCCATAGCTGTACGAAATTGTTAACAAGTTCAGAGTTATATATTCGACAACACTTTTCGTATGGAAAATAATTTATCATTATGATTCTATAAGGAAATTGTATTTATTATTATTATATTTTGATTTTTAGAGAAGTTGCTGATGGTGACGAATTCCTATCCTTATCATCCAAAGAGGTGATTAAGTTGATCTCCAGTGATGAACTTATAGTTCCATCTGAAGAAAAAAGTATGCAAACCCAAAATTAATTATTGTTATATGTTAGGTAGTATTGGAGAAGAAAAAAATTCTGTAACCTATACTTACATATATTATGTAATATAACTAATTTGGAAGTAATTTTATTGTTATAGGTATTTGAAAGTGTTATTCTATGGGTAAAACATGACATATTGGGTACGAGAAAATGTATTTTGCCCCAATTAATGGAATATGTACGTTTACCATTAGCATCAAAACATTACATATTAAAAAAAGTAATTGAGGAACCTCTTATTAAGAATTGTCTTGAGTGTAAGTTTTTTTTAAAATATGTTTTTGTTGTGAACTAATTTATGTATATATATTTATAATTTATTAAGGTAAAGACTACGTAATTGAGGCATTGCATTTTCATTTACTCAAGTTAGATGATATTATCCCGAAAAACAACCGGAATAAACCTAGAAAATATGGAGATCAAGTATAATTCTATTATAATTTATTTCTCTTTTCAATATATTTAACAATCTAATTATAACAGGTTATTTTAGTTGTTGGTGGAATTGACCCTGATTCATGTAAGAGTACAGAATGGTACGACCCAATAATGGACCGATGGCATTTTGGACCAGAATTGATTACAAGCCGTTCCAGTGCTGGTCTAGCAACAGTGAAAGATAATTTAGTGTTTGCCCTGGGTGGTACTGTTAGTTATTTTTCATCTCTACGATCCGTTGATATGCTAGATTTATCATCAGAGTCACCGTGTTGGAAACCAACTGTTCAGATGTTAAATAAACGACGGTGGTTTGGAGTTGGTGTGATAAATGATAATTTATATGCTGTAAGTAATGTTTAATTATAATTTATTAGTTTTTTCGTTATTTCTGTTATAAAGTAGGTAACAATAAATTATATAATGAATTAAGGTTGGCGGATCTAATAATGGTGGTGATAGTCAAGACAGTGCAGAAGTGTTCGACTACAAAACTCAAAAATGGCGTATGGTATCTAGTATGGCTACTAGAAGATCTGGTTTAGGGGTCGGAGTACTGAATGATCTATTATATGTGGTAAACTAATATTTTTTTTTTAATTTTTAACACATTTGTTACAATAATAATTATAATTGGAATAAAAAAATTCTCCTGAGAAATAAACACCAACAATATCGACAAAATAAAATATTTTGATCAATTTAAAATTTAAATTGATATTAAATAACAAATAATAAGATAGTAAAAATATATTTTGTTTATATACCTCATAAATTCAAAGATATAATAATTGCATCAGAATCTGATTAACTTTCATTGATTGACAAACTTACTTATTTTTAGGAGTTACCTACCAAAACTCGATTTCATATTTGTTACATATTTATACATAATGTAATAGAAAAAGTAATCTAATTTATGTTACTTCTTAGTTATGTGCATAGGCGTTAGGTGGTTATGAGTATTGTTTATGTTTCTATAATGATAATACAAAATATATACAATTAATTAAACTTTATTAAATAGTTATTTCCAACATTTAATATATCCTAATTTTATAATTTTCATTAAATAATGAAATATTATGTTCATTCACACGTCGTCAAGATTGATTTTAAATGTTTAATAATTTTCAAACTTATTTAATATTTAATTTGATATTCTAATTCAGCGATTACCAAAGTATGTTCCGAGTCCCTAAGTGTTCTGTCTTCTGTGGGACAATATCAAGGGTTCAGTCAGATATATGTGAATATTTAGAAAATTATTTTAGATTATACTTAGGAAAAAAAGTTTACCTAAAGAAAATAGTTACAAGTAGTATAATATTAATTTCTGTAAAATATTTGTTTTAAATCTTTTTTCTTAGGTTGCTGTCGTTGTAAAAGTTTGGGAACCGCTGTACTAATTAATAATAAATAAATGTTTTTAATTAAAAATTATAATTTTGTATTTATTCAACTTTTCATAAATATGTACCCTTCACTTTTATTGAAAACTCTATGCAATAATATTGTATTCCAGGATTTTTTTCTAGCGCGGGAGATTTTATTTCCCTATTTGTATTATGAACATTTTGTAGGTAGGTGGACATAATTATTCATCAATGAGTGGCTTAGACACGGTTGAATGTTATCATCCTAGTTTTGATACGTGGAAACCGGTTGCAAAAATGTGTGTATGCCGCACAGATGCTGGAGTAGGTGTATTGGATGGTGTACTGTATGTTGTGGGTGGTAGAGGTGAATCAAACATTCACAGAAGTGTTGAAACATACAGACCAAGCATAGGAGTTTGGACTTCTATTGGAGATATGCATTTGCCTCGAAGAAATGCAGGTATCTTGTTCTTTAATAATTCCAAGTTATTGTATGAACAAGTTTTGTTTTGTAAATATTATATTGGATTTAACTTAATTTTTCAATACAGGAGTAGTTGCATTAAATGGTTTATTGTATGTCGTCGGTGGCAACAACGGGACTTCTAGTTTGAATTCTGTCGAATGTTACAGCCCACACACTAATACCTGGACTATGGTGACAATGCCAATGAATGATGCACGGACTTATCCAGGAGTGATAGCCATTAATAGGCCTCAACTTTTTAATACTTGTTAGAACTCATGATATATTTTTTTTTTTTGATACAATATAATATAAAATATACATGTTTTTTTCTATTGTTTTATAGTACCTTAATTTATTTTTCGTTAATTTTACAGTTTTTTAATGTTTAGTTAAAAGATTTTTTTATACAATAAATTGATAGCCATTGGAAGCATATAAGACATATCATTTTTTTTTTTTGCAAAAATATTTTCCTATTATCTATAATAATATATTAACTATTGTATTTCTGTTAATTTCAAAGTATTCTAATGATTTATCAAAAAGTTTTTTGTATTATCTGTGTCAATATAACTAAATTTTGTAACAAAAATGTATTATATTATGTTTAATATTTCTATAGCGAAGGATTGAACATTTAAAATAAGGTTACTCATAATTACTTAATATTGTAACCAAAAAATCTATACAAAATTTATAAGTATAATAATTTCCCCTAAACATTATTTTTTTTATAGATATTTTTAATTATAATGTTTTCGCCTATAATTAAGACAACCAACAGTATACAATGCATACTTTGTAAAATAGGCTGACAGACCGACTTTGCTCAGAATCATTTGTGGTATACAATAATTTTATATCATTGATTTAAAATTTGACACATTCATTGCAGTGATCTCAAAGCCGTATTTATAAATTATGTTCCCTGTGGCACTTAATAATTTAACCGCTGGTTTGGGTGGCAGGGAGTGAGAGGGGAGGTGTGGATGTCCATTGTTAAAAATTTAAATTATAAATGCCTATATTATAATATTATAAAATTTTACTTGTATTTTAAATAAAGGAATAAATTCACACTAATTACCCCCCACCAAATCACAATACATAAGAAAAAAAAACATTTACATAATGTTAAATGTATAACTGTTGCTTAATACATTTGGGATTCTAGCGTACCTATTTTTATCTTTTGCCAAATGGCCCATAATAATATAAAAATATGCACTATAGTGCAGAGCGACTCAATCGAAGTCGTGTGTCCGTGGATATAAAATAGTATTATACTAAGTACTAACGCCTTATATTTTAATAATTGTTAAAATACTCAAGCCTGGATTAAGGGAGCGGGCCATGGCCCTTGGCAAGGCCAAATAATTTGGGGGGGGGCAGTCGGGGATGCAGCCCCGGAGAGGACCCGTAGTTCGGCTAAGTCCACCAGGTCTAATATTTTTAATGTGGAACTGACATGTTATAAATGGGTCGCCGATATGATTCGTGCTAATAACCTATCTAAATAGTAAGTTAAATCGTGCTGTAATGCTATAATAACGAGTCTGCGATAAAGTTAATTGCCCTAATGACTATTTTCAAATAATCTATAGAATAACCATGATGAATGAAAATTTTTTTACAAATGAAAAATCTAGAAAATCTATTTTTTTTAGGACTAAAAATGAATAACTAATAATACTGATTTTATACCATAGTATCTGTGTTGATAACAGTATTATTGTTGCTTTTTATTTTTCAATACCTATATCTAAAACCAGCACACTTGTTTTCACGAATAACAAAAAAAATCATTAATTTTTAAGTATCAGGGTAGTTAGGCACCTAAATTATAACAATACTTATATGATATCAAAATAATTATAAAACACTATAGCTGTCCCGCCCAGCGTTGACCGTGCCAAAGATTTGTATTTTTCTTCGTCGCCTGTTAAATGTACCAACTCAAACTTTGTTCGATACGTTATTTAATATTCGGCGTATGGTGTTCAAAACTAATCTTAACTTTTCCGTTGCCCAGAATAATTCTGATTCGCAGCAGTGTATTATCTGGTAGGCAATCTACCCGTGGTGTTTGCACGTAAGTGTATATGATTTAAGTCAAAGTATCAAAGTTATACCAAGTTTGTCGTTTTTACTTAACTTCACCTACGGGCCCGGATTAGTTTGTCCCTGGGGTCCTTGATTTCTCTACACGGCCACAGAATATAACAACTGTTCTGCCCCGGACATACAATAATGGATATCAAACAATAGTGGGCGTTTTTTATATTTTATTAAATCAGAAATATATTGCTAGTCACGCTGCTGTAGTAGTACAACGGAACTCACGTTTGTTTCCGCTTTAGTACAAATTCAAGACGTTTTACTCAAGTTATAGTTATAACTTGTAGTATCAGGGGTGGATAGGCCCATAAGGAAAAAGAGATTTTCCCTGTGGGCCCCCGTCTGTGTTTATGTTGGGGGCCCATTTGGGCTACACATTGTTTTTTTGCAGAATTAAATATTCATTAAATAGGAATAGTTTAAATGTAAAACTATTATTTTTTTTATATAAATTATTGTTACTTAGGTACCTACTGTTGTTTTTGACAATATAATAATACCACGACAAGTCAAGACTTTGCTTACGGATCTTTAACATAGTATTTTAAAATTTTTATTATTAATCAAAGACTGAAATATCCTCGTAGTCCCCCCCCCCCCCCACCCAACAAATTGTTTTTTTGTAAATTTTTTTGGCCGATATTTAGAACGGAATTTTTACGAATTTGTACGACCTTATACGCGAAACTTTTCAAAAATCCCTTACATCCGAAAAAATAATTTTCCTCATTGCCATTTCCCCAGCCCTCCACCAAACTAAAAATACGTTTTCGCATGATATATTTTATTTATAGGTAAAGGTATTAGATTGAA
>NC_042493.1:25433464-25434355 GCF_005508785.2 Acyrthosiphon pisum
CACCCCCCCGAAATATTTTCCAACTAATAAATTACCATGTGGCCATTTGGGTACCTACTACCTACCTAATAATATAATAACTATGTTCGATGGCGATTTCTATAATATAGGTAATATATTATTATTATATTATACAAAGATAAATCATACAAGATTAAAGACATTTCGTCGACAGACAAAACGTCTATAAATACTTAATATGTTATCGAACAATAAATTATCGATCGTTTAACGTATTGTCAATTGTCATTTTATCTCGAAAAACTCCATGATATTGTCCGTAGTGTCAGTACACAGTTATAGCACTATTAATAATTTTATCGTGAACATTAAATAAGTATACCAATTCAAATATTTTAGTACAAATTAGTATCAGTTTTATGCGCACTGTGTAAGTGCAACCCTCTAATATTTCTGTATATTTTTTTATTTGATTGTTTTAATAAAATGTCAAATCGTAAGCGTAATATTCCCTTACAAATTATTTTTGTAAAAAAATAAAAACAACCGAGAACGAAACAAGTACAAGTTCTACATCGACCTCAATGATTAGAGATACACTAACTACAATGGAATCTAAAAATGATATTATTGATATTGGCTGCTGTTTATGAATTGTTGCACGTCAAAAACATCGAATTAATGTCATTACAAATTCACCTGAAGAATATTAACGCATAACAATAGCTATTCCTTTTTTCAACGATTTCATTGAACAACTTCAAGCAAGGTTTAATAATCGCAAAAAACAAATTTCTTCACTGCACAAGTTGTTACCAAAAATATGCAACAAATTTGAAATAGATGCAAGCGACTTCGAAATATATTCTGAATTTCTGGATATAGAAGTACTGCCAACAGAAATTCACCTTTGGAAAAGAAAACGGTCTA
>NC_042493.1:25436720-25437489 GCF_005508785.2 Acyrthosiphon pisum
TATTATTAATTATTTATTTAAATTAACATTTAATGAATACAAAAAATGAATTAAGACATTTTTAAAAATATATTAAAATGGTATGTTTTCCGTAAAAAATGATTACACTTATTATTATAATATAAGTTACATGAAGATAATAATACATTTATATAATACAAACAATTAATTAAAACATTTTTAAAAATATATGAAAATGGTATGTTTTCCGTCAAAAATTATTATACTTTTACTTATTATAATACTAAGTTATGTGCTATTGATTTTAAATATTTATTGTTATTAGTTTCCTCATATCCTCGTAACCGCTCGTCCAAATTTTTATATTTTCGCCTTTTTTTTGTTGAGGTGCACCAGCTGTTTGCTGCTCCATTTTGGCCTCCTGCAGACCTTGTTCTCGCTTTAACATATTTATGAACTTCCACACTGTTACATGGTTAGCTGCCAGTGCAGAATTAAACGCTCTGTGCCATCCTTCTACTGAGTTATTTGTCCTGGGAGAGCCTTCCATTACAGCATCAAACATATTCCATATTTTAATTGGAAAAGTAGGCGCTCTTCGCCTACCACCACGTGTTGGTCTCCCAATCCACCTGTCTTCAAAATAATCAACAGCTGTTCGTAATTCTTCTTCATTATCTACGTAGTAGTTGGAGTTAATTAGTTCTTCAAATGCAAAAATAACATTATCAACGGGTACAAAAGCAAGAGCCGATAATTTTTTTATTTCGTGGGAAAATATTGCGTCTATAGAATACCTATTCTTTAA
>NC_042493.1:25437539-25438397 GCF_005508785.2 Acyrthosiphon pisum
AAAACAAAATTACACATTTCTTTTTTTTTATATTATTTATAACTGTAATAGACTATACATTTTGTATTTATAATAGAAATAATTAATAAGCTATTTTATAATATTACTTTTCTTGCTTTTTTTTAAAAGAAAATTCACTTATTATGTCATCAAGGTTTAAAGAAGATGTAAGATCGCTTTTTATTGATAGTAAACTCAAGTTATCAATTCTTTCTTATTAAAAATAGACTTTTATTTATTTTCATTTACATTTTACAATGCTAAGGATTAATCACTTTTTTTTTTATTAAATATTATATTATGTTTCTTATATTAATTATATTATACGATGAAAAGTAGTACTCTAAAAAATAAAAAATAGTCTTCATAAAAATCCGAGGCTCTCTAATAACGGAGGCTATAGGCTGCCTTTACTGCCTTATGGTAAATATGGCCCTGCTTATATTGATAAAACAAATTTGTTATTTCCAAACAAAACCTAATTATATAACAATTATGTATTTATTTATTTAATATAAACAGACGTGAGTCCTAAAACATAATATTACTAACATTTTGTGTGAAAAATAACAACATAAATACAATGAGTTATAGTTTTTACTTCATTAGAGATTGTATTTAAGACTTAAAAGTAAATCTTGAATACAATCGAATATAATTTAAAAATAAATTTTTAAATATAATCAAAGGCAAAAGTATTACCTGCAACTATAAGAAGGTTAGCGGGAGAGTTCAAGATTTAATTTTTGAAAAAAATGAATGATTAGGTTTTGGATCTCTACCTATAGTATTAAAGTTATTGATTTTAAAACAGATTAAAGAAAGAATTTCAGTACAATCAATTCACACTAATATCAG
>NC_042493.1:25438447-25455615 GCF_005508785.2 Acyrthosiphon pisum
TTGGTTACAATAAGCAGTTGAAAAATATTAAAAATACATAGGCACGATTATTTTTATAAGCATTTGAAGTTGAAATCTGACAAAATTTATCAAATTTACAATTGGATAATTATTTGTAGTTAAAAATTTATAAAATGTTCAACTTTTATGTCTAAGGATTGAAAATTTAAAACAAGATTCCACGTAAATATTTAATTCTGTTACCAAAAATTCTAAGAAATACATAAGCACAGTTTATTTTTATAGTCATTATAAGTTCGAATTTGGACGAAATTGCATAATAAAAAACCTGGAATAACTATTTTAGTTATTTTGTTGTGATTGTATAATATTACTTGTGGGTACTTGAAACTTCTAAAGTATACTATTATATATCTATAATAGTACCACGGTTTGTTGTTGACGTATAATGCGTTACCTAATGGATATTATGATATGATTAATTTGAAAATTATTAATAATACTATAGATAAGTATACCTATAATATGTATGTCTAATATCTAGACTGACATACCGTCTCCGCTCAGAATCATTTTTCTTATACAGTGATATTATATCATTGAATTCAAATTTAATACTATCCATTATACAGTGACCCACTTGTAACCTACCGTATAGCAGAGCGACATCCACTTACCCACCTTTTTTTAATTGTCAATATAGTTTACCTACACATTAAATATTCAAAATATATCATATTCTTATATCTGCAGTATAATAGTATTATAATATAGTACATGATACCATAATAATGGAGTATATTATAATATTGTATCTAGGCGTATACAAACTTACCTCTCTAGTTTTTTTTTACTTTCTAAATGTAGGATGGGACCCCGTATTATAATTTTCAGTGTTAAGAACAACTATTTGTAATTTCCAATTCTCATATGGTATTTTGTAGATATTAGGTGAACGTCAAAAAATGTTTTGAGAATCAATGATCTTATACCTATGTATACCTTCTATACCACTTATAGGACATGAGTACGTTGAATTTTATGTAATTTTTCTAATTATGTTTCCAAAAATAGAAAGTGCCATTAATGGGTGGCTCCTCTCCTTATACACGTTTTTCTTCGGGTTTTCATGGTTTTTGTTTGGACAAGTACTACAGTAAATATCCACAAAAGACTATCTTCGAATGTGTATTCAGTACTTGTGTGTCTGATAGTCATAATAGGGACTGGGGAAAGCAGGAAAATTTTTTTTAAAACTTAATTATAGGGTTTTTACCATAGTTACTAACCTGCGTATAAAATATGCGTGTAGGTACCCACTAATATTTTTAGTGATAAATCATTGATTGTAGGAAATATATTATACTCAATAATAATACTCATCATAACAGTTGGCATATTAACGCAGTGACTAGTAGAACTACCTCCTACTACTATGTAGTAGGAGGTAGTATTGGTGGGAACCCCAAACAAGCAACTTTTTTTACGGGGAATCGGTTATATAGTAATATTCAACGGAGTAAATAATTATTATAATGTACCATACTGTCATTATGATTTTTTTATTTTATTAACTGGGACCACTCAGTACTCACTTTTGTTGTACAGTACTGGCTGAGTGTTCCTCGTCGTTGAGTAGATATCGATCGTGTAAAGGACGTGTTATTCTTATTTAATTATGAATCGTTGGATATGAAAAAAACGATTATATGCGAAGGTATCAGCGTCTATTACTTAGGATAATTTTTACCAGGTTGACCCCAAAGTTGTTTGGACCTAACCTAACCATGTTACTGGAGCCACCCCTGACTACTGTAGAAGATGGATTCTAAGACGTACGCTGCAGAAGCACGAAAAATCTTCGATAATCCATCTCCACAATTCCAAAAAGCGTGTGATAAGCAATGAAAAAAGCGATAATGGCATTATTACGTAAATAAAAAGAAGTGCTATAGATAATTTATTTTACAGAGGGGGGAGCTATACATTTACCAGTGAGCACCAACCCACCATTTTGATCATTTACAATTCCAAATTTGTCTATTTACTGCATTATTAGCTAGTCATGGAATATTGTACTTACAATTTATATATAATTATATAATATTTCGTATATTTACTAACTATACTATAGGATCCACCATATACACGCTAACTACCTATATACCTAACACCAAAGTGCCTCCCTCACTCCACCTCTGCTTCCGGGATTTTGCACCTCTGCGAATAAACTTAATCCGAAAATTGTCAAAACCTTGAACATGTTATTATGTCGTAATTAGACGTGTCAGAGTCTTAAAAAGCGATAAAAAAAAAGGGGAGAAAAACAGGTAGGTATTATATTATATTATCATCCGAAGTCGTTCATCTTCATGTCGTTCGCACTGCTGCTGTGGCTGCATCGTAAATGTTTCTGTTCGGAAAATCGTCGGACCTCGTGCTCGGGAAACGTATATACATCGTATGCGATATATATATAGCTGGTGCCGCACGACAATAAACAATAAACGGGAGAAGCGAATCGCCTGGACGATAATACGCATATACGTATAATGTAGCTCTGCGGCGGACATCCCTCGAGTAATGAAAAATATTTTACAACTATAGAATTTTCGGGCCGCGACGCGCGTATATAACATGCATATAGTGTATATACCTATATATATATATACAGAGGCCAGCCCGGAAAACGATTTCGGGAGAAAGTCACGCGGATTTGTGAAATATTAAACGGACCCGCAGACCATGTGTATATATATGGACTCGAGCTCGTGTATACTGTACGTATATATAATACGTGTGTACCCGACGCGGGGTGACAGGCAATAATTTGCCGGACCCTTGACCGTGTTATACCCTCGTCCGCCGCCGCCACTGTCCGCTCGCCACTGCCTGCAAGGCCCGCTCGCCACTGCCCACTCGTCGAGATCTGTGTGCGTGTGTGTATTATATACGCTCGCTGTCCGCTACTGCCGTCGTCCTGTACGCGTATACACATCGCATATACACGGTGTGTATCCCCGCGGGACGGCCAACGCCCCTCCGTCACGCCGGACAAGCCGTTTCTTACATAAAATATTACCCTGTTGTTTATCAAATGTAAATTACATCGCACGTTGACAAGTTAATTTTTTCTCTCTTTCGTCCGCTTTTTTATTTTTTATTTATTTTATTACAATAGTTTTTTTCTCTCTCACTCTCTCTCGACCGCTCGCACACACACACACACACACACACACAGTCTTACAGCTCTCTCCCCCTCACTATATATTATATTATATTGTACGATGTTGTATTTTTTTTTACCAATCGTCGATATAATAATATATTATATTGGATTCAATCGTTTTTTAGCCGGGTTTTTCGGTTTTGTTCTATATAGAAACGCCGAGACTGGTCGTGGTCAAAACACCACCGTGGACCAAAAGGAACCGGTTCCGGAACTCGAAAACCTTACACGACAGTAATATTATTGTCATATCGCGAGCCACCCCGAAACTCCTCGTTTTTATAATGTTAATATTTTCCGATTCTATTCGATTTGATATATTATTAGTGATATATAAGTAATTTTTTTATACATCAATCGAAAACCTAAATTTTTATTCATAATTACAAAAAATTCAAAACGGTAACAGACATTTTAAAGTTAAAATAAACAATTTAGAAAAACTGATACTAGGAGTGTGCTAAATTCCCAGTTTTTAAACGTATAATATACAACGGAATAAAATATATTATTCCATTACAATTACAATTGCAATTTAAAAAGAATTTGGTAATCTTTATTTTTTATTACCTATTTTTTAATAGGTATTGGCTATTATGAATTTTCTTTGAATAGAAAAAAAATATTTATTTATTCACCTAGCTATAATTTAAAAATAGGTATTTATATTAATACAAGCTGACCCCACTTAAAAAAATATGTCTTTAAAAAAAATTATAATTGTTCAACTCCTTTTAGATGTAACTCGTTGCAATAAGTGCAACTCAGCCACCCCTGTAGGAAATCCGACTATGTGGAACGCGGACAAAGTGCAACACATCCACCTTGATGGGCAAAAATTTCTGGTTCAAAAATTCGATTCGATGCACGCTTGTACCGGATCCACCCGAATGACCAATGGTGACCATCAATAAATAATTACTCATTTTTACTGATTATTTCTTCTATAACCAATAGCAATCATTTATAAACAAACATTTCCACCGTAAATCTCAAAATCCCCATTTGAGCACTTTCACGGGTTGGTGGAAGAAGGGTGTAAAATACTTTACGACCTATTCTCATACCTACGGACGGATGGACAGTGATGAGTTGTGCTAAAATTATTTAGAAACGTAAAACCATATAATTTTTAATCTTAGCAGAAAAAAAACCAAAAGGTATACCAACTTTCACAGCTTGATTGACTAGATTTTTGTACAGCAAACGCATGAATAACGTGCAATTAAAATAGCAAGGCAAGCAACATTTTTTTCACCGAAGATTCTTCAAATTATAATTTCAAAAGTCACTATAGGTATTATTATGGGAATGTAATGTACAGGCTAATTCTTTAATCAATTATAATAAGATGACAGATATAAAAAAATATAATTTGAAAAAAAAAACACTATTTGTACACCTTGAAACCATGTTAAAAAAATATTTTCAAAAACAACTTTTCAACTTTTTGAAATAATGAATAGTTCATGATAAAAAATTAACCTGGTGTATCGCCTGCCATAAAATGGGGAAACTCTAAGAATTTGAAATAACATTAAATGGGCATCTATAACATTTAATCAAATTTACAACATTGTATTATCAATTACAATTTACTGTCAATGACATGAAAATTATCATAAGTTTTTTAATTTTTATGTCATGCTATATATAAAACTTTGTCTAGAATAATTTACTTTACTTGATTTGCATTTATTCGCGGTTCTTTAGGATTTGGAACATATAAACACATAATAATATACGGAATAAAATGTTGCTATTGCGCTAGATTTCTAGTGATAACATTATACCAGCGTTTATGATAAGTAAATAGGGTTCATTGTCTGTGCAAAATCAACGACAATTTAAAATGTTATGTGTGTATATTATGTTGATTGGGGTAAAAGAGGATACTGCTAGTACAATATCCGCGGTATTTCGTATTCACTGAGCCACGTGTAACGAATGTATTTTCAGATTGTGAGCGAGGCGGGAAATCTATTGAGTTTACAATGTGTTTTATTATGTACATTATCGCTTTCTGCAACCCCTTTTTTTTATTCAGAATTACTGACATTCTTCTAGGATAAATAAGCAAATTTGCTCTAAGGAGTAAAAAAAACATCGCAACCACTCAATTTGCAGACTATTTTGTGAAAACTGTGACTTTTCCGCTTTTTAGACGTTAAACACTTGCGCAAATATTTTTACCGATGGATAAATTGTTGTTAATTTTTATTGTTAGTCATAATAATATTATACCAACAAAAACACCCCTTGCCAAACTCCGTGTAAAAAAAAACGCTACGTATGAAAAAAAAGGCTCTAAAAGTGGTGATATAATTTTATTGCTAAGTCTTTGGACTATAGATCATTTATGTTGTTTTTAAACTTTTAACTTAAGTTACCAAGCTAAGTTCAATCATTTAGCAGAATATTTTAACATAAATGATATCTATATATCAAATACTTAGCTATAAAATAATTTCAAAACTTTTAGAGCCGTTATTTTTTTATACTTAGCGTTTTTTTTTTTACACAGAGTTTGGCACTGCGTGTTTTTGTTGGGATATCAGTAATTTTTTGTTGATACCTCATTATTTTTAAGTCATTGTTACATGACTAGAAATAATTAATATCGTGCTTGAAGATATTATATATTTAGATTAATATTATTAAATAATCACTTTTTTTTTAAAACACTTACGAACATTTATTAATATAAAATAAAGATTAAATAAATATAATACTGAATTTGAGAAAAAAAGTTCCCTTTAATATAGGTTAGAATGGTTTTTTATAATAATTTTGAACATTATAAAAAGTATGTTAAGTATAAGATAAATATTGTTTGTATAAGACCCATATCTATAAATTTGTACTGTAGGTACTTGAATATTGTCCCTGTATTATAGTTTATTATTTAATTTAATTACCTATAACTTATTTAGTGGTTTAAACTTAATTTGAATAGTTTGATAAGGATTATTAGTTGAACTATCTTAAAATTGTGAAATCACCTTTAAAATAAGAACTCTTGTCTCCTCCACAAAACTAGGTTTTTGGAGACAATCATTTGGCTATTTGTATAATTTAAGCATATAACAATAGGGTGAGCATGTTTAAAAAATCACCCTGTATATGGTGCATTTTATTCTTATTAACTATTTACCAGACAGTAATCCAGTAATAGGCAATAGCTTAAAATTAACCCGAATATTTTGAAAATATTATTACGACTATAGGACTGGGGATATTGATGCACATTGCATTGTTTTCCAGAGCTAGCAGCTAGCTACGTAATGTTCACGTAGTTTTGAATTGGAATAAGACATTTTTATCTTGCATTTTTTGCATTTATTGGCAAACTTTCAATTTCAATTTTATTTTTAAATTTTTAGAGAATTTTAGTCCATTTACACAAAAATGTATTTTATTTTAAGGTTACCTGATCAAATTTTATTATTCGCAATTATTTGCCTAACGAACCGTACAACGTAAAAATCAAGATTTTGAGTGGTCACAGTAAATTAAATGAGAATAATTCTTTTTTTGAATGGTGTCCATGAAGGAAAGATTTTAAATTGTGTAGTCCTGAAAATGTTATTAAAAATGTTTTTAGATTCAATACTTAATAAGCATTCATATAAAATTAATTTTTCTTAGGGAATTTTGCGGGGTTTATAGTGGATTACATTCCCAGTTCTATTCATTATACGTTTAAAAAAATATGTAATATACGTAAAAGTTTCAAGCTAATATATGCGTCATCGACAAAGGAGATTGTCAGTTGATTTTTGGTAGTTACTCGTTTAGATATACCTAACATATATGTATTAAGTTTGTATATGCTATATTATATACGCTTTATATAAAGCGTGTTTTTTTACGAGGGGTCATTTCGATTTTAAGCTATTGCAAGTTTTACAACGACGATGTGTCTTATTCTTCTGGAAAAAAAAATAAATACTTTTTGGGGCAGTAAAAGTGCTTAAAAAGTTTCGTATGGCTATAGTCCTCTTATATATATGCGCGTGTGTATTGATTGGAAAGTGGACGCAGATGTATGTACTTTAAAAAGGTCATTTTTACGAATTCTGGCCGTAGGTAGTTTTGAAAAAACTTTAAACAGAGCTATATAATATTATACGAAAGGCGTTGACATTTTCGTCAGTGATATATACCTACCAGAATATTGTTGACATCACAAATTCACATTGCTCTGAACGATAGTTTATTTATACTCAGATTGTTTTTTACAAACTTGATGATCTATCGCTCTCCCCCCCCTCCCCCACCCCCCCCCCAATCAGGCTAGTGACCGTCTTTCCAGATACTCGTCCTTACACTTTTTAGTCACAAGATTATAATTTAAGGCCATCGATTCATTTCATTACCTACACGAGAAAAAATGTTGTATTATAATTTGGGGTCATCACTTTAAAAATGAAGCACTGGTCTATTATAACTGCGATCAAATCCCATCACGTGGACAACAAAACCGCATCATACTCAGTCATTTATCAACGGTTGGTTGCAATCGACGGAGAGGAAATTGTTTTGTTTTAGCAGTGCGTTTTAGTAAAATTTGTTCCAAGCCTAAAGCCTCCAACTGTTTACTATAATATGATCAATCAATCACGAAAACATTTTTAATTATTTTTTTGGTTCTATATAAGTTTTAAATCATTTAGATTTTCGTTTGTTCCGGTACCTATACCTAATAAATAATATTAATAATAAATTATGACTAGGTACATAATATTATATAGATATCGGAGAATTGTTGCTTACGTCAGCAAGTATTTAAGATCTGTAAAAAATGTATTATTATTATTATTATTATGCACCCCTTGTACTTTTCCAATCGGTTAATCGTGTTATATACGAGGAAGAAACTTTTAAAGCTTATGCAGGAGAAAGTAGGTGGATTAAAATGTTCAACGCCATGGATGATATTAAAATAATGTAAACTTTAGTCTGCGATTGTATTACGCAATCTTATAATAATAAATTAGCTAGTAAGAGTGCAGTTTATAAAATATAATTATATCAAAATTAATTTTGTCATTCCAGTTTACCTGTATTATAAATAGAAGCGTTTTTTAGAAGAAATTATACTATAGAAAATTACATAAAAGTTATAGTATTTCAGTGATTATAGTTTTTATGGCAAATAAAAAATTAATATTTTTTTAAAAAAGACGGTTATTAGTGTTGAAATATTTAATAAATATAAATATAAATAATTTATAAAGAAGCATTTCAAATAATTGTAAGGTAAATAATTGTATGTCATTTTTTAATTGTATACCTGATTAATTGTTATTAATAGTAATTGTAATTATGTTGAGCTATATAATTATTAAATATTAGCTATAATACAAAAAAAAGAACCATTTTAGACAAAGCTCCTTAAAGAGTTACCAAAGCTTTCTATTCATATTATATTATAATTGTAGGTAGTTATACATATTATAATGTTTAATTCATTTACAAAACTAATTGTATCGTTCAGCGACACATCTATGATCGATAAAGGGCAATTTAATTTCCATTGTACATTACTATGCGTATATTACTACACAAACATTACTTACTAATTTATATTTGGTAATTATTACGAAAGCCGTATCATTTCCACCTAGTATCGATAAATATAGGTAAGCACTCATATACAATCATCCCGTTCAAGTAGGTACTATGGAAGTTCTAAGTGTTCAAAATTAACAGGAAAACAAGACCAATAATAATGATATTGAATATTGATATGCGTATTTTAGTATTTGAGAGTAATAATAATATAATCATCGCCTCAAAATTAATCACCCCGAAAATGCTGAAGGATAATACAGCAGTAAGTAGTTAAAATATATCAGGGCATGCATTTAAAAAAAAAATTCCGTTTATGTTATTTACAATTAATACGTTACACAATTTTTGCGTTTATCGTTATTGAGAATTAAAACGTTATCCAAGTTTTTCGTTTATCGTTATACAGAATGAAAACGTTGTCGAAGTTTTGGGTTTATCGTTATTTAGAACTAAAACGTAGTACAAGTTTTGCGTTTACCTATTATTATTTAAAATAGTGTTAATACTTTTTAAATTTAAAAATAATAACTAATGCTGGTAGGTAATAACTAATAACCCGAATACGGAATATAATATAATCGATTCTTAGGTTGTTTTCACGAAATAAATTTTTCTATGAAACTAATAGACATTTAAATAAATAGATTTTAAAATATTTAGTTTTGCGTTATTTTTCGTTCAACGATATTCTAAAAATTACATTTTGCGTTATGTTTAATTTAATGATGTATAATATATTTTGTGAATTGTTATGTTTTGTTTTGTGGTATTTAATTATTTTTGATTATCGCTTACCGTTATAATTATGTTTACAAATTTCAATGGTTTTTTGTCAAATATTACGTTATAATCATAACGTTAATATTATTACGCTTGCAAGCCTCGAGTCATATAAATAATGCTCGATATTCACAACCTGTTTAAAAATACGGATTACATACTTAAATATATTATAAATTTACTGTTTGATTTATAGTTGTTTATAGTAGACATTTACAATATAAAATAATCATTTTCACGTTTAAATATTATTGTCTTGTAGACATTTCTCCGTATAATATAATATAGAATATAGTACCTAATTATTTTAACTCTTAGACGATTATAAAACTGAATATTATATTCTTATTCATCGTAAACTTTAATATTGTAGGCCATTTGAATGTAGACGAAAAATCATTAGACATTTTTACGGTGGACTATATAAAAATAATTTATATACTACGTGTACCATGTATACGGTACCAGTCGTTTATATATATGTATTAATAGACGTCGAACGAGCCGATTAGTTTTTTCGAACCCAAATCATAATAACGGGCGAATACGTACATGCAGCTTTATTCCTTTCGAAACGCTAAACTCTTTATGCGCATATTATTAAAATCGGAGCAGCAATAATATGGTCGGTTGAACAATACTTTAATCATTCCATTGTATAGTCGCTGTGCTTCCCAGCTGCTGCGGGAATCTTTTAACGAGCGGAACACGACCATATTATATATATATATATATATATGCGAGTATGCCCCTGCAAAAAGGATACGCCGTAAGTAATGTAATTACTGGTCGAATTAGCGGCAAACATGTCACCTCAGTCCACTGCAGTGGCGACCGGGCGTTTAGGTTGTTGGTACTCTGCAACGTGTCCCCTCGGGGTCGACTCGGATCATAAAATATTTTTAATTTTGAACCATTTTCTTTACTCTATTTTAACTCGACCGATATTAATTCAACGCACATAATATTATACAGTTTTAACGTCAACGCAGCAATCCGCTATTTGTATATTATTCGTCTAAAATTAAGCTATACAAATAAATACATTGGTACTTTTGATAAATAAAATATTTAAGTTTTTTCTTGATTTATTGTGATATGGTTTCTTTTTATATAATTACATTAAATATACTCTATAAAATGTTGTGTTAAGTGTACATTTTTTATAGAAAAATAAAATAAAATATGCATTTACAAAATTAATATGCAGACAATAAATAATATAGGAAGGCTTATAAAATACGATCGTGACAGTCGATAGACGATGTGCATTCATCGATAAATTAAATAAATTAAATAAAATTAGTTGACATATATTATAAGGAAAATTAACAAATAAAATCAATAAAATGACCTAAGAAATTTCAAAATATTAAAATATTCAGTAATTATCTAAATCTCCAAAACCTGCAAAAATATGCAAGCTAAAAATAACATATTTTTAACTCCACTAGGTGAAACAGATTTCTATCTAATTTAGATAAATTTTGGACACCAGAAATATATGTAAAGTTCTACAATAGCCTAACCATTAGTTGATATTCAACTGTGTACGACGCTGAAATACTCTCAACAAGCAAAATATAGAATATTCTAACAAAAAATATTTTTCCATATCTTTTTCTCAAAATGCAATCCTATTTATATTATAATGAAAAAAACCAAAATCAATTTGATGAAAAACGTGTGTAATGTAAGTATTAGCCCTTTTTTTTTAGAATTTTCTTCACGCATTATATGAAAAGGTGAGAACAAAATAACCTCTCCAAAGTAAAATGTAAGTAGGTAGGTACATCCAATTTGATTTATACTGAAAAGAGAGTTAGCATGAGTTGATGGAATCCTTGTACCTAAAAAAATGATCACTGCCATTATGACATAAAAAATTCTTCGTAGTATAAAAATACCACACATTCACTCAAATTCACTCAAATCTCAAAAAATTCATTTTCACTTTTGTATAGGTCTCAACAATTTTACGAAAAATATAATATGTTTTGTTTTTTTTTTTTATAAAAAATGCTATATTATATAGCATTCCATAAATAGTTTCACATTTAACCATCGGTATGACGTCATATTATAACGGCAGTGGCCATTTCACTTATCAAATGACCGTAAAGACATTTTTCACGGAGATGATATTCTATCTCCAGCGGATAATAATATATAATGGGTAACATTTTTACACAATTACCGCATTAATCACAAATTATTTATAGTCGCTACGAGCTACAAGTATTTTGCGTGCAGTATGAGTAGAACCATGGGCGTAGCTTAAGTTTTCGAGTTGAAAGGGTTATTTTCGTTGGAAAGTGTGACGTAGGGGTTGTACTACCCTCTTCAGCCCTTATCGTCACCGTTACATCAACCCTTTGCAATATCGCACGCATACAATATATTTTAATTATAAATTACACTTACGTCATATTATAATAGTTTATAGATTTAATTGCTTATAAATTCATACGTAGTCATGTTAAATTATTATACAGTAGTGAATAGGAAGTGATTTAATTAATTAATTCGAAACATATTATGATAAGTATATTATATAAAACACTGATTTGGCACAGCAGTTTCCATTGCGATTCGGTAAATTTATTATGAACATGTTCAATACATTATCGTAAAATTAATATTATAATATAGAATTGTAACGATTGATATAATATACATCGTATTTGATGTACGCACGATATACATATCAATATAATCATTATGGTTTAAGCGACAAATTATTAATCTATACAGAAATAATTATTGTTGATTTGATAATAATATAAAGGGTCACATCCCCCTTTTATTCTTTAGTAATGCATTTATTCAAATTCTGATGTATTATCATCCTTAAATGTATTATTTTATATTTATTTAATTAAACATAGCACCTATTATTCCAGTATTTATTATGCTAAGGACATTTTTACAAATTACAAAACTTTAATGTATTATTAATATTAATTAACACAATTTTCATGTAATCATATCTTATAGCACTCGTATATCTTAAAACTCTAAAGAAAGCTTAGATCAGGAAAGTCGAATTGAAAGTATTAACTGGGCCAAATATATTAAATAGTTTCCAATGCGGCCACACATACAAATTTATCAAAAAAAAAAAAACATTTTAAATTGTAATATTCATTATCTACAGTTTATCAAAAGATAAGACAGAAAAGTAAATTAATCTATACCTCTCACTTACATAGTTGTGACACAAAATGAAAATTTCATAATTTTTTATTTTCAATCAATTGTTTGGATATTAATATAGCTATTAGGTCTATAAAAAACGGGCATGTCTGGTTTAGAGTATATAATACAAACCTATTATCTTTAATAATATTATAATATGAATCTTAATACCTAGCTAATGAACTACCTTCTCATTAGATTTTTTTATTGATATAGGTACATCATAATTTAAAAAGAAAACAAATTTAATAAGGTTTGTTGGTAAACATTTTACAATAAAATAGAAGGTTGTATCACATCAAGGCATTTCTGATATAAAACAATTAAGTATAAGTATTTTAAAAAAAAAACAGTTATTGAGTATACTTCAAAATTTAAAAAAATCAAAATTTGAATTATAATATTATATGTTAGCATTCTTCTTGGAAAATCGTGAAAAGTGGTCATCGTTTAATACTGGTAACGATTGCTCAGATGCTATTACGTGGGTCTTGCTGGGGATTGTGTGTTCTACCGCGTTGAGGTTACGATGAGGCTAAATTCAACAGCACAAATAAATTAAGGAAAGACAAATCACTGGACGTATTTTTTTTTTTGTCGTTGTTGTTTTTAATGTCCTAACACAGGCACGTATTACTGAATATAAATCCACTATGTAAAAAAAACTTGACCAATAACGTTATTCCATTGTTGGTTTTTTTTTTTTTAGGGCTTTTTGACTTACGAGTTTGTATTGGTGGTATTTTAAGTGCCTATATATTTTTTCTAATAATAAACTACCTATTAAGATTATGTTTCAAGAAATAAGTTAAAAACATTTTTTAATATTATGTATGCATACCTATAATATTATGTGACTTTAGTAAGCTCAAGACCCTCATCGTCGTGTACTCGTGTATGCCGGGGATCATAACTTATCATGACTACAGTTATGCACCGAATAAACATTAATTTTAATTGGTGCATTGTATATTCTATAAAGTGTTATCAGTTATTGTTATCTTTATTCATCGCATATGTGTTAAAATATGGTCTTCGTCATGTACTACCTCGCTATAAATTTAGGATTTCCAGACTCCCTATAGTGATGGCTATTGGTATACAATAATCCAATATATATATACTGCTGTAACATAATTATTATTTCAGAACACACAAAAGCAATGAATCTTACAATTATATTAGTTTCTTTTTTTTTTAGATCTTTATATTCACTATTATTACATTTTAAAGTAGATTTTCTGCTATTTGTTCAGTATATAAGGTTTTAATAAATTATAGTCTGTATACTCATCGCACACATTGGATTTCCAACCGTATATTATGCGTTTGAGTTACCTACCTTATTCAATAATGTGGTCTGCAATACATCGTCAAAAGTCTTCCTGGGCCTCAAAGGTCAATACATACAGACATCTGCAATAAATATGGCATTACGCCGAACTACATTTTACGCTCATATTATAGTTGACACATTTGTAATATCCAGTGATTATGTATAAATATTATGTACAAGTCCTAGGTTGTATATGATTTATGGACTCGCTGCTGTGGCACATTTCTATAATTATATTATGCGTTTGGTGTACCGCTGTAATATTATATGAGACACACGATGACATCATTAGTCAACTAGCTGCGATCAGTCCCGGAAAATTGGTATCATCGCGGTCTAATATTATCTTATTAGGTGAAGCACCCCCATCAATTTTCATCGAATATAAAAATAAATGCTACATTAACAATTAATAGTAATTCTAAAAGTGCAGATTTTAATTTTTGTTTTTAGGTTTTAACTCCGATATTTTGTGTAAACAAATTTACTTTTATTTAATATATATATATATAATATATATCATACATTTGAATTTATTCATACCATAAGTACCTACATATCGCAAAAAAAAACAGTCACGAAGGCGATGACCCAGATTTCCGCACATCGCCACACTCTCTAGTCCACCCATGTATGATGAATATAATAGTAATAATAGTAATATAATATAATATTCGGCAGCAGATTTATTTTTTTCCGCTATTGAGTTCTGGACTTCTGGGCACCGATGTCAATATGGTAACGCCGAAATTATGTCATTATACCACACACATTTAAGATGACATATGTGTAATAATAATATGCAATGATTAATATGATTATGTGTACAGATTATTGTGAACATGAATCATAGGTAGATATATGATTGATAGAGGCGATGCTGTATATATAATTATATGCACTTGGTGTTTCGGTTTCAAAATATTATGAGATACTCGATGACAAACTACGAACGAAAATCCGATTATTTCTACGCGTACACGCGAGACTAACTCTTTTCAGACTCCCGGAAACTATACGTCCATTGGCGTAACATGGTGGGGATTAGCCTACTAAGAATTTTTCAGCCCCCTCAATTCGTTTTAATTTTAGGCCCTTTCTGGTTAAAATCCAAGTAATTGCATAAAAAAAACTGTTAATGGTTCAATGTGCAAAATATATAATAGCTATATGTATATGTACCTATATATTCCGTATATAATATATTCATACTGTGGATGATCATTGTATGAGATTATGTAAAAGGAGTATCAAAAAATATATCAATTGACTAAAAACCGATTCAGTGATCTAACTTTAATAAATATAGAAAATATAAAAAAATAAAAAAATAAATCTTATGCAATAAAGATATTTTATTAAAATGAACTGTGTAATATTCAAATATTATACTTATTTTAATTTTTAATAACAAGGGCCGGGACCTTTTACTCTATGGTTCATTATATTTCACATTTTGTTTCACTTTTATTTATAGCTCATCTGTGATTATTAAACTCTATTGACGCTTATGATTGGGGTGTGAGCAAGGCCGTATTGGCCCGGTGAGTTACTGAGTAAAACTCGTTAGGCCGCGAAAATTTTAGGCCGGTCAAGTCATGAGGGGCCGCTGACTGAAAATATGTTAAGAGTTAAAAGTTGAAGAAATATAAAAGGAATAAGAACGTACCCAATGACCGCCAGTTTGTTAGTGGGCCTGTAAACTACGGAAAACTTGGTGAGCCGAATTTGTCAAATCCAGCCCTGGATGAGAACGGCTTTGTACCCCACGGAGTATTTTGAACTTTGGTTTTCTAGGATTCTAGGCCCTCTAATTATTATATTCTAGTTACGCCCATGTATACATATGTCAGCTGCAGTGATAATAAAACGCGAAAGCTTGAAGAATACGAAAGTACAAAAATAAAAGTTTAAAAAGTGCCATTTTAAGTTTGCTTACGCCGAACAATTTAACAGAATCTCGCCTTGCCGTCAATTGTAACCTAATACGATTGTTTTCTGATTTTCTACGTTCATGATATAATATCGTACGGCGAGGTGGATGGTATAACAACATAATAATAATATGAGAATAGCGATCGGCACGAGCCACCGGGTTTGTGCCACGCCGCACACGTAAGCGCCGGGGGTCGTATAGTTACCTACTTACCTACAACTGCTGCTGCGGAGCTATGTACTTATACTATAATATTGTGTCTACCTACACACACTTGCCCGTTTCTCGGAATAGATGAATAACGCTATATCGTGTAGTGTTTAATATACAGAATTCGTATACACATATTATATATGGTACATAATATGTATACACATAATATATACACTATTTATTCGGCGTCGAGCTTATATATACATATATTGTGTATATAGGTGAGCTGCGAGTGCACACACACACACACACACACACGCGCACACGCATATAGATGGATCCGGAATTACACACCGTGTGTATGCCATTAAATGTATCAACTCTTGTTCAACTCATTAATGCAATCCTATTCAGCGGCGTGGAAAATTAATGTACATCTGACTGGAAAAGCCCTTTGAACTTTTGCAAACTAAACGCATGGGTTTTCACGTCGAATAAACATATTCGTTTTAAGCTGTAAAGGGTTGTCTAAAATTGCCTCGCCCCTCCGGCCCCTCCCCGCGGCGGCCCGCCAACGCGCGACGCACCGGATTACAAACGCCTCTGATTTTGTCACTTGCATTAAATATTAGCTTTTCCTCGGGGCCTTCAAAGTGTTATACGCGCTTAGAGGTAACGGATACAAAAGCTGCAGATGTATACAATATATACATATAATATGTATAATGTATATATATTTTCATATACATATACATAGGTATAATACACATAAATTATATATATTTACATGGGTGGGCGGGAAACGGGAGATAAGTACTCGTTTTCTGCAAGATGTGCGAGAACAAAATGTAATATTCATGTAATGTAAATGACACGTATGTTACATGTTCAATTATTATTATTATTATTAAAATATTATCATAATATTTCAATCGTTCGCGTTTCCCGCTCATGTAATATTAGTAGGTAGTTCTGATATTGTTTACGGAACGGTCTAC
>NC_042493.1:25455715-25475087 GCF_005508785.2 Acyrthosiphon pisum
TAAGATCAAACTTCAAGTTCAAGTTAGAACAATCTGAACATGTTAACCTTATCTGCAGACTAACCCAAAACTGTTATAGCATTTAATAAATTATAGGTACCTATTATATATTTTACTAATTTAGTGCTGAAACTAAACAAATTTTGAAATTTGAGTAAAATTATGACTATTTTTTTTTAGGGGGGGGGGTGCATATTTGCGGTGCAGGGCCGGTTTGATCCATATTTCCCGGGCCGAAAAAATTCGCCAATCCGCCCCTGCACATAGTTAATGTTACACATCTACCTACAATTTTATAAGAGAATTTTAACCTTCTCCTTCAAAATTCAGATTAATTTTAGGTTGGCACATTTATACCGATAGGGGCAAATATATTTTAGGGCAAGGGATCCGCGCCGTACATATAGGTACAAACGTATAACATAATACAGGTACAACTGAACAGAGTGAGCCGTTACATATATTATATTATGATTTTTTTTTTTAAGCCTATTCTGGATTGATTCGGTCACCTGATACTTAGTAGAATTTCTAGAGGTACCATAATAGTTTTTTTCCATGTCAAGGTGAGGATCCTGGTGGTATCTTTTTCTAAGCAAATTACTTTGTACAAAAAGAGAGACCAATGGTGATCTGCAGTGATCACGTTCGAACCGCCGATGTTGGGCATTTGCCTACGCCTTTTTGTTCACTCCAAAACTTCATGTCTACAGTCTAGTGTAAATTAAGAATGTATAATATTATTTTTATTTTTAGTATACTTGTTTATTCGGAAATTATATTCACTATCGACTTCTCTTTTTGAAATTAATGTCACGTTGATGTGACGTAAATGCTGCATCTCAAATTGAACGGGTGGTGTCTATAGATGCATCACGCGTACTTGCACGTGCGTGTATAATAAGTTGGTAATCGTTTGCTATCGGGCACGTGTTTCTGACAACAGAATTCTGGTTACCTATGTATTCACCCCTCCCCCCCCCCCGGACATCTAAACAATGATTTTCAATCCGGAACCCTCCCGGGACTTTAGCTGCACGTTTATCGAGTGGAAGAAATAGAAACAACAGCTAAACAACGTCTCAGGCTCCAACGCGAGAAGCGCTTTCATCGATGAATGACATAAAATAAATATTATATTATATATTTACATAGGTATACTAGTTTATACTTATTGTAATACGGTGACCAAGTCACCGGTAGTCGCTAAGCTAGACTTCCAAATGTAAGAAAAAATTAAAAAATACTATAGAAGTGGCTTTGCATTATAGGTAGTACCTAAGTGTCGAGTGTACTTCGTCAAAGTACGCTGCTAGCAGGTTACTATTAAAGAAAGGCAATCTTCGGGAACTTGTGAGTTTACGGGAATCATACAGACATTTGGAACGAATTATAGTTTACGCATCATAATAGGCTAAATAATGATGAATTTCATTTAAATATTCAAGTGTTTTATTAAACGTCCAATTAAAAAAACCTTATGCTGCTTAAAAGTATATTAAAAAAACAAATATTTGAATATATATTGCTACATTGGTGGAATCGATGAATCCTATTACAGTTCCCTGATTTATTTATTGCATTAATACAAAAAAATAAAAAATAAACAAACAATTAGCATTGTAGGTACCTACTAAATAACAAATTTTAACAATATAAAATGAATATAAACGTTGCATAATAATGGCTGCTCCAATAAACTGCGGGCTTACAGATTCAATTAATATTTTGTGTGCATAATAATTTTGAAAAATAGATCACTAAATATATAGAATCTTTAAATGAGGAGGTTGTTTGAAATATGTGAGATATTTTTAACGAGTGACAAAATAAACTAATTGTGAGACTGTATTAGAACAAGTGGATAAGGTCTTTCATCTTGTTCTTGTGAATTAAAAACACATTGTCTAACATCAATAAGTGTATATTTAAAAAATAAATGTTGTGCAATAGTCATTGTTATAATTCTCAATCTTGTGCAAATAAATAAAATTATATCAGGATATCATAATGAATATATTATTTTTATTTCTATGTCTTGGTAATAAAGTAATTTTATTATTAATTGATAAATTAATTCTTTAAAAAAGATAACTAACAAAACTAAATGTTTATGTAGGCTTATAAACTATATTGTAATAAAAATAAAAAATATAAGAGATTACATTAATTAATTTTATCCACTTTACGAAAAGGTCGAAAAATATTGTTTATTGAAACATTATGAGCAATTTCATTAAGTGGATTATACATAATATATAATATGTATAATATGTGATCATATTAAATATAGGTCATGATATGGTATACCTAATCATATTATATCATTATTTATCTTTAATTAAAAATGGTCATTAGTTCGTTGATATACATTATAAAATAATATTATAATCAGCTGTATTTGTACATATTTTATTAATTATTTTTAATTATTATTAATATTTGGTTTCAGGATTACTTTTATAGTTGTTCAATTCACAAAAGAAATCAATCTGTTGAATATATGATATATGTAATATGTTGATGAAATTGAAGGTGTTAATTTTATTTTCGATTGGTGCAGTACAAATTTCTCGTTCGGCAATTATGGCCCAAAATCCCACGGTGTAAGTATATATCAATAAATAACAAATACAATTATAAAACGGTGGGGTGGTTAAAACATGCCCTATATTACGTCACACGCACTACTATGCGGCAATTACCTATACCATTGATTATAAATAATTACAATAGTATTATTTAATCAAAGGTTATACGCCATACCATGAGAACTAAAATATTATAATGTAATAGCTTAAATTTACTATCAATAGGTACTAATATAATAGTATTGTGTATAAAAACTTTATTTTAATATTCTTACCTATGTATTATTCCTACAGCTGGAGATGTGATGTTTAATATTATATTTTCGATCATTCTGAAATTCTGATAAGTGCACTAAAAAAATTACACTGTAACCAATTTTTGCGATAATTAAATATTTAAGGAATAGTGGTCATCAATAATATCAAATGAAGGCAGTGATTGTTAGTAATTAGTACCCACCTATAATGAGGTTAAATGTTTACAAATACAAAAATCGTACAGTATATACGTTTTTTATTCGTTATAATAAAATAACGTACTTATACATAGTCAATTTAACGATACAATAAGTCATAATCTTGTTTAATCTTGTTAAATGGAGCAATAGAGTAATGTTATAACAGCTGTTATAAATCATAATATATAATAATTTATAACAATCATAATATCAAACACAAAAGCAAAGCTAAGTTGAAATTGTTGATAACGCTAAATAAAAAATATAAATAACGTAATAATTCTGAACAATGTTATATCTTTTAATATTTGTAAGTGTTACTTTTTTTATAGGTAACAACTTAACATTTTAATTTTCTATTCCAAAGCAGAATATTTTCCGGAGAATTTGAATCCACAGACTCAAATTTTAAACATGTAATTAATTTGTTCATATATGTACACGGAAAAACCAAACAGTTGTTTGTACTATAAAAATAGTAGGATTGACTGTACGTTATAATTGCTATAGGGCTAGCTTTAAGATTAATCAGATTTACTAAAATATCATAGTCAAGTTATTAATTATTACAGTTATTCGAACTGAAATATGATATTTCAACTATATTTTTTCGTTAATTCAAACATTAAAATATAGTAAAAATTACCATAACTAATAACTATATTTATATAGTCATAATAAGTAAATAATTTTGGTTATTTTACCTATTAAATAGATAGGTATATTTACAATAATTTGTTTAACTATAATATTATAGCAATTGTTTTTTCCGTGATAGGTTCATACTTGTTTAAAGTTTGATTGACAGAGTAAACCAAACATTTTGCATAGTACTTACCCCTAACTATGACAATATGACAGTATAGTGACACACCCCTTCACTCGTCATAACTTTAAACCTATTATTTAATTATAGTTATAAAATTCGATTTGAATACATCTGAATTCCTTGGAAAATATTGTGCTCATTCAAAAAATGAAAAGAACTTCAAAAATATAATTTATGTAACAATAGAAAATAATAATTAAGATTACCTTTTTCAAATTTTTTTATATTGTACTTAATTAAATAAAAAAATGTTTTCGACAAAATAATCGTTAGAACATAGTTCAAAAACAACCACAGTATGAAAAATAATTATATTTCGTTTAAGTCGATTTATAGACTATAGAGGTTATGAATAATATAAAAAAATTTCAAGTACTTAAACAATATTTCGAAGACAACTTCATATTTGTTTTTTTTATATTAATACATAATAAAATATTTGGTTATGTTTAAAAATAGAAAAATAATTAGTGTATCGTGGGTATATTATAAATTCATAAAGAAATACTTAAAATATTCAAAAATAGATATGAGGTAGACATATTATAATAATATAATATACCTGCCTCATATTATTTGATGAATAATTTATACACCATTTTTACTCGTTCAGCCATTACAGCGATTTCAGCCATTACATTTTATATTACCATTTTAAACAAAAATCAATAATTTAATAACAGCTTAATACTTTCATTTTTTTTTTTTTTAATATTTAGATCAAGTTTGTTGTTATTTGATTTTCGAAATGCGGCCGATTTAAATAACTGGACAGAGCAATCTGACACTGTGAGATCAGCAGGAAAGTCAAAAGCGACATTTGATTTATATAAAACTCAAACTAATCAGTCTGCAATCTTGTTCACATTGCTAAATCCACTGCCAAATGGTGCATGTTTCAGTGGCGTCCGTACATTAACACAATTAAACCTTGAAGGATATGAATATATATCATTTGTATGCAAAACCACGGGAAATGCCACTACATACAAGATTATTTTAAGGCATAATAATTTAAATGACGAGCCAAACCCAACTTACGAACAAAAATTTAAGGTACCTGCCTATAATTACACACAAATGTAACTTTAATAGGTACTTATATAATATATTTTACAACTATAATATGCTTAATATCTTTTTTACAATGATTTTAACAGGTAAACACTGATTCAGATACCACAGTGAAAATGCCAATTTCACAATTCCATCCCTATTATAGGGGTAAAGAAATAATAGATGGACCTGCACTAAATGTGAAAAATATTACCAACTTTGGTATTCAAGTCGCTGGAGGCGTTTATGAAAATTTTAAACAATCAGGATTATCGTCATTAGTGGTAGATCAAATTTGGGCAGAGTCCTACGGAGATACAAACTAAACAACTTATGTCATCGATTATAATTATACAATATGAATTTCTGTCAACCATTAAACTTATTAGTCATTAGACATTATCTAAATTATTATCTATAAGTGGACGATTATTTTTTTTTATTATTATTATTATTATTATTATTACAGTGCATATTGTATATTATATTGCTTATACTTAAGTTGAACTCAACTATCTAATTAACTCAATTTCTTAAAACTAAATATTGTAATGTAATATTAGGAACCTATTCATAATATATAATATTGTATTGCTATTTATTTTGTATTTTCATGAGTTTTGGTTTGAAACAATTGTTGAGAGGTGGCATAATATTATTGTTAGCAGAACTTTTCAAAACGTATTAATAATATAAAGAACTTACTGTCTTAATAAACTTAATGGATATTGTTGAAATTTGTTGGAGCCACTTTTTAACTATCCAGCCTTAAATTTGGTACCTACTACTAATTTCACATATTATAGCATTATATTTTTATTGAAACCATTCGAAAAACCTTCAGCAATATTTATATAGACTTGTTGGATATAATTGGCATTTATTTTACCCCCCCCCCCCCCCTATATATTTATTTCACATTTAACTTTGTACTGCTAACCTCACACATGACATTTTTTTAATTTGTATAACCGAACAAAAACCACCCACAGAAATATTTGTTGAGGTTTTAATTGATTTAGAAATTGTAATTCAAGTTAAATTTAGTACTCAAACAATCAATCGAAGGGTATAATAATCGTTATTGATCAAAATCGTACGCTTCTCCTTTCGGTAAAACAAAAAGTTTAATAATTATTTAAATATTCTTTATGATATACATATGTATAAAAAATAGAAAGTATTAAAAATATGAGTTGTATACAAATTATATAATATAAGCATAATGTACATATTAGGTATTCTTGTCAATAATTTTATTATTCTATCAGTACCTACTACAGTTACTAAGCATACACGTATTTTGTCCACATTTAAGTACTTTATGTTAAACAAAATATAGAACAAAATATTAAAAATATAAGTTTTATATAGTACATGTATATTGTATGACAAGGGCGGGAAGTAAGCCATTTCAGTCGCGGGCGTCGTGTGCCGATTTCGCCCAAGACTGAAATGGCCTTCCCGCGCGAGCCACACATACTATTTTTTGTCACGCCCCTGCGTTCATGGAAAAAGTTATGCAGGGATCTATGCAACAATTATAGACTATTCTACAAAATATGTTTAAATGTTTATGCGTCATGCAAGGAGGTTATACTATGAATTTAAGATGTAACCAAAAGTTTATGTTTTGCAAGGACCGTGGTATAGGTATACATTTTAGTTTCTGGTTGTGCAGGGGATACGCGCTCGGCGGCTGGCCCTTTTGGGGATTTCCTCTTTTCCGCCCGCTGGACGGAAAAAGGTTGCTTTCGAACGCTTCAACCGTGGTCGAAAACCATACTTTCGGTGCAGGCGTGACAAAAATATTATTAAATATTTGATGGGTGGTAGTCGAGTTGGATTAGTGACACTTTACAGCAACTCAATAGATAGCACGGTTATGCAGGTATGTGTGTAAATATAAATACAAAATAGATATCTAAGGTAAATTATTTTTATAAAACGTATAGGTATTCTTTTATATTTTTTTACAAGTACCTTTAGGCTATAATATAATAAATTATTAATTACATAAAGTATTTAAATGTGTAATAAATATGGTTTAAACTTTAGTACTAAGTACATAATATAATTTAAAAGCAAATATAGCAAAAGAGATTTCAACATTTTATAATAGCATCTTTATACATCGTGTAATTTTCAAAATATTTATAGGCAAATTAAAATATAATATGATGATTTTTTTTTTTATAAATGTTGATTAACATCAAAAATGTTAAATATTTATAAATATCTATACATATCTCAAAAACAGTCGACGCATTTTGAAAACTATTCTATGTATATAAAATGAGAAAATAAATATTTAGTAAAAAATTCAAGTATCTACGATGATTCAATTTTGAATTGCAACAAAATATTAAAAATTGTTTAAGGAAGTTATACTACGGATGAATATCCAAAATGCCATCAAAATTAGAACCTCAAATGAAAATACAAAAATTAATATGACATTCCGTTAATTTTTTTTTTTATTTTAAGCAGAAAAACTTATTTGAAATCCTGTAATACATTTTCAAATCTTAGATATTATGAAAAGAAATTTTAAGTACAAAATAATTCGCGAATTTTCGTGATTTTGACTAATTTTGTAAAATGTTGAACTTCAAAAAATTCGTAAAAATCATGCGTCTTGAAATTATTTTAATAGCTTTAATAAAAACTTATGAAACTTATGGCTATGCCGGAGAAAACTTAATATAATCCTCCGACTGCCAGAGGTTGTCCTAATAATGATGAAAATAAATTAAAATAAATACATATGTTATTTAACTTAAAACTTTATTATATAATATAATAGTAGAAAATAATTTACATATTTTCGTAATTTTGTTTCAATTGTTGTTTATTATATTTTTGTTTTTACGCTATTTTTCTATATTCAAGCTATTTAGATATAATAAATATTACTAAAATAATTAATAGCAATATAATATTAATTATATGATAATAGGCTTATGTCTGACGTTTCTAAAGTTTCTGTGCAGAAGGTTTTTCGAATGCAATGATTTATCATTTAATTCAAATTTAACATAAGTACCCATTACAGCGACCTACTTAATGACGAGGTACACTCGACTTCTATACTATACAGCTAAGCATTTACCTGGCTACTTCCCCCTTTTTTGTTTTACCTGATCATTTTGAAAAGTACTACAAATTTTTACTTTTGAATAATTATAGGAAAATTATTATTTTTTTTAATCAATCAATAAATAATACTTCAGATTGTTTGTAAAGACTTATAACTTAATAACAACTATTAATACAGTAGAACCTCGTTAATCTGGACTAATTGGGGCTCTAGGTTGTCTGAATTAATGAAAGTCCGGATTAAACAAAATAACCAAAAATCGTAAATTATAAATTTATAATATAAAATAATATAAGAATAATAGAATATATTTTACTATTTTATGTTATTTAAGTTATTTATTTTATGTTAAAAAAAACATTTTCAATTTTGACTTATTTTAGGGGGGTTCTAAGCGATTAGGTTTGACATGCATTTAGACCAATAAACTAGCAAAAAATAAACCTCTTGTAGTCCAATTTTAATTTAAAAAGACTATTTGAATTCGTTAGCATCTTTCCTATGTTTCGTAGGAATAACTTTTCCATTTTTTGTCTCGTTAGCCCTTTAAAGTGCATCATTTTGTGTCTTTGTGAAATTAAGTAAATTGATATTTGGAACCATACTACATTTATTATAAATACGTAAACCAACCAAAATATCGAAAATCTATTTCCTACAGGGCTACAACATAGAAAAAGAGAAAAAGCTATCAAGTTCATATTGTTTTTCAAAATTAAAATTGGACTACTAGAAGTACGTTTTTTTTTCGTCAGCATATTGACATTATTCATTGTGAAATATTTCAAATTCAGAACACTACTTGAAAAGCACATACTTACACGGCGCGCGCACACGCATGCTTAAAAAATTGCCTACAACTGACTCCTTCGAAGCTATTAATAAAACATCACAATTTAGTGTTCCAGAAATTTTGATATTTGTTTTTAAAAAAATAATACTTCTTAAGACATACATTTATCTATATGACTATTAAATAATATACATCAATAGCCTTATTTCTTTATAAATTTTTTTGTTGTGTATCCCATAGCACCCTAATATAGTATAATAACAATTATAATTAATAATTACATTATAATATAACTAACTCAATAATTAATACTCTTCATAGAAGCTTTAAAAATTCTACTTTTACTTAAATTAAAATTATCTATACTCAATTCATTTTTTAAAATATTTAGACTAATTTAAGCTATTTATAGGCTTGTCGAATTTTCGATTTTTTTATGTTTTTTTTTAATTTTTAGGCTCAGTCATAAAAATTGAAAATACAGATTACAGGCCAAAATACAAAATTTTTTAATAAACAAATAATAACGATTTTAGTTATTTTATTGGAATTTCGTTCAAATATGTTCATAGAGACTTGAAATTATACCTATAGTATTATATTTAGCATACGCAAGACATTTTCAAAATACTTAGATTAATACATTTTAAGTGTTTATACAATATTCCTAATAGTAAAATAAATTGTTTATAATATCAACATAAATAATCAATGATAAATACCTATTATAAATATTATAATTATTATAAATTTAGTAGAAATTAGGTAGACTGTCTCTGCTCAGAATTTTTTTCATACCTATGCTATGATTTATCATTGAATTAAAATTCAACACATCCATTATATGTAGAAATTGACTCCAGATATACTCGACACCTACCCCGGTATAGAGCGACTTCATCGATTTTTATGAGTTGTTTGTAAACATCAGAAAAGATGGCTTAGCCACCTCCAGCCGCTCCAGGCGGGGCGGGGCTATTGGGGATTTTGAGACTTTTAATTTTCATCTAGCCCCCCCCCCCCCCCGCTTTTTTTATTTCTAGATCCATGAATGGCCACCTCCACTGACTTTTGTCACCATATTTCCATAAAATATAATAAATAATTCCCAAACTTAAATTCTTCCCACTTAAAAACCCACCGAACAAAGTCCTGATTGGACTTTTTTCAATTACAAAATACGCATTTACTGTTAACAAGTGTATAAGCAATGTTACAATATAATTTAAGCTTCGTATTAGTTTTATTTTATGTAGTATTATCTTATAAACAGTTTTGTAAAAATATTTACTTATGAATGATTTTAAATATTTTATATTGCTGCAGCAATGTTCTTGAGCCAATTATGGCGATTACCTTGGTAAATATATAAATAAATTATAATAACTGTAAGGTGCAGTGTTATGACAGCGAGTACTTAAGTTGAACACTTGAACCTGATACTTGATAGTATAAATTATATTGTACCTAATAGGTACCTATATAGTTTCAATGAATTAAATCATCTTAATAACAACCAGGACTGTTAAGTGTTTATAGGTAGGTATTACCCACCTATATATTTTATTGTTCAATTGATTTAATAAACAATATACGCGTAGAGTTATTCAATTGTAACCGTGATTTTATAGTTCATCAAGACACTAACAATTAGTACTTGCTCAATTGCATGCATTGTTTTTTTAATAAAACCCGTTGGCTCAAACTTTACCGTTTAAATCGTGTTTCTTTATAATATACCTGTATACAGATACCAATATAATAACATGAGACAGCATGGCAGGCGGCCGAGGGAAGGTGACGGGGGCCTTCCGTCAGACATCCCTCCCCTTTTCCTGTACGAGTCGTCTAGACCGGCTGGCGAAAGCCTGGTCACGAAGACTCAGGAGGCAATGACTCAAGCCTTCCGTCGCCCTAAGCAATTTGTATTTTTGATTGTAAGCCCTCCGAACGCTGCTCCCTGGTGGACACAATATATACACTATACTACTATAGCATACGCTAAGAAAAGTCCGCCAGGTAGCGGGGCTGCAACCTAACAAATTAAAATAAAATATTTTGCTTGCAACAATAAACGATGGCGGCCGGAGGAGAAGCAATACCAACAGCGGTTCCTCCTCCGGTCATCGACACCGCGTTTAAAAAAAAAAATTTACCAATATAATAAAATTTGTATCACAAATAAATTACAATATAGCCATGATTTAATATAAATATCAGTATGTAACCATCTATGTATTAGGTATAGAACTATATTTTATTTTGAACATTAAGGTTGTTATTTTTTTTATAATATTCCCCCTTAACTATGCACCTGTGTAGCTTTATGAGTATCGCTCACTTCTACTTTTAAAAAAAGCTTCTGAAGTTACGTATGTTTACACAGGTGGAGCGTATACTTAAGTATTTTATAGAAGAAAAATCCGTATGTCTTAGGTCAAGGCATATTTATTATTTATTAATAGGATACATATTATATTTGAGGACAGAGAACAACTTAGTACCTAACCTACCTACCTACTTACTACTACAACACTGTACTTAATATGTTAGTTTAAAATTTAAATTAAACTTATTGCCTGTTTATAACAATTATTATATTACTGGGAAATGGAAATGACTTATACAGCTATACAGGCAACGATGTTACCTACATTTAGTACTATAACCGGCATCGTATAAGACGTTAGCTTGGAATATGACACCTATGACTATTCTATTATTTTTGTTAACGTCTGCCACCTGGGTGTCTCCTTTAGGCCGGGGCGTATACATGGCGTATTCCGCAGCGTTTTCCGTCGAATTAAACATGAAAAGATTTATATCGGAGCAGCTTTACTATATGAAGGACGTAATACGTCGCGTTTTCATTAGCAACGGAAAATGCAAGCCGACCGGTGGAATTATACGCTGTGTAATTGTAGTACACGGTAACTGGTGAGTGATAAATTTGATTATAAATTGAAGCTGACGCATGGACACATTTCTTTGCGAATTCGGAATTATTGTCTTGATATGGTTGGTTATTGCGAATATTACAATTTTAGGAATTATAGGTATTTTTTGCATTTTTTATGAACAATATAAATGACGATTACAATATTGTACAACTCGGCGTGACGGCGTTGAGATATTGAATTTAAGTATATTTGAATGTTTCCAGTTATCGTTGAGTATTGTCAACACTATAATATTATATTGCTGCGTTCTCGATCAATAAACAATAGTAAATATTATACGTATACCTATAGGTATTTTGTATTGGAAATAGGTACGTGAGGATAAGGCAATAGTAGATTACCAATATAATATTTTATATACCTATTAAAATAAACTTCTATTATTTCAGTGACAATAACATTATTAAAAAAAAACTAAGTTCGAAATAGTTCAAATGTGATGTAATATTTTTTAGTCATATTCATACTATATAGGTACAATTCATATAGTCACATAGTTAAGTTAGGTACTCCGTATATTCATATATATAAACTTCACGTCACTCGAGTTTAAAAATTGTATGTAGGTTGTAGGTACCTACTCGACTCATCAGTCTGTAGACAGGTGTTCCAGGACTCGGTGACAAAAAAATCTGAAAATACTCTCGCGGATTCTTTTGTGTATGGTATGTCTTTCATTGCCACCCTCTCACCGCGAAGGCCCCGTCAGACGTATTCGTTGTATACTTATTTTATAATTCACACATTGCAGCTGTAATCGTGCACTGGTTGCCCGCCTCAATAATCATACGTTGTAACTTGTAGTTACGTAGGTACTACATAATTTGAACATAATATTATTAATTTAATAATATATTAGTATGTACCTACTTTCCTATTTATTTGTATTATTATTTTTAATAAGTAACTACCTACGTACTAATTAATTGGTCCAGTGATTTAAAATAATTTCTACATGTATTGATTTTTACAATGTCATATCAATAGACATAAGGGCATTAACTAGTTAGTTCATTTTTAAATCAACTTATACGCTTAACTAGACATTTAAAATAACTTAGTTTTTCTCAGTTGATTTAAAAATAATCCAATCAAGTTAACCATATTTTGACATTTTACGTTTTTATGGCTTTATACGTAAATATTAATATTAAAATAAAAATATCCCAATAGGTATATCATAATAATATAAGCATTTTATTTATTTTTTTTTTTTTGATATATTATAATTTTATAGTATAGATATATTTTAGTATATTAGGCATAATATAATATTACCTTAAATGTATATTTGTTAAATTATATTTATTGACTTTATTAAACGTTTCACTTATTATCGATCTTATGTTCTCTTACTTAACTTGGCTGAAATTAATTATTTTCATTTACTTGCCCACCTTCAATAGAGTATCACGATGCAGTTAACATGTTTTTAAATATAGTTAAATTCATTTGTATCCATAAAAATGTACGAGTTCATGGAGGACCGTAACGTTTATCTACTGTTTAATAAGAATATCTAATAATCCGTGACATTCGTTATAATACATTTTGCTACTTTCGATACTAATAAGAAACGGTCTCCATGCGTCGTAAATGCCAAATCCTCATCTGTGCCCCGTGAATTGTGATGGGCCATCACTGATGGCGTACTGATTCACCAGTGCTAGGATATTACCTATGCGGATATGCCCCCTGTCTGGCTGGTAACTGCCCATGTACGTGAAGTACCTAGCCCGTGGTGGCGTGGTATCTTTTCATTTAATAATTACTTCTTACATACAATTTGTCAATTAGTGTCATGTATGTAAACATCCCGTTATGGCAATGAACATATTATTATTATTATTAATTTATTTCTCAAGATAAGAATACTGGGCCTCACTGAGCATTCTCGTGTGGAGGCCCAGGAGTTATTATGTGTACATGAGTGTAATCATTAGTAGTGTGTAATTTACATGTTGTATTGTTTTATAAAAATTATTAATTATATAAGACTAAGTAAAATATGAGTATATCTAGTGAAACATTAAAACTAAACGTAAATAAAAAAATATATGATATATAATCCTGAAAAATTCTAATAATTAGAGTATAAATAATAAGAAGTATAAAAATAGTAATTGAATAATAAAATATAAATTTAACAAACAATTAAAAAAGGTAAGTTATAATAATAGGTCAGTGTTGAATTCATATAGAAGCCATTTCTTAAAGTCTATCTTAAACCTATGTAAAGTTAATGTGTGTAGGTGTTTTGGTATTAAATTTAATATTTTTGTACCGATGAATTTATATTGGATTTCTTGTGCCTGTTTTATGAGGCCATTGCATTGGGTATTTATTATTTTTAGCGGACCTGGTATCAACATTATGATTCATATCAAGTATAAAGTGACCAGATATGTTTTATTTTTTTTTTGTAAAAGAGGTTCAGGTATCGCCAAATAAATAAATAAATTCCTTATTAGGACAGCCTTGTGTCTTCCTACAAAATTAAAATAAAGTAAAAGAAAATATGATAAATGCTAATAAAATAAAATATTTGTATTTTAAATATTTTTGTGATAAATTACAGAAGTTAAGATTACATTGAAATCACAAAATCTGGACAAAAGCTGCAGGATCGTTAATAATATTCAAATCTGTAGGTACATTTTATTGTCCCGGCCAGACATGAATATTGTATACATGAATATGTAGCTGCACAACAACAAAAAAATCGGTACTGTGCATGCCGCCTAAATCAGAATAATGCCTGGTTGTCACACTAACCAAGCAGTCTTCGTATAATATAAGTAGGTATTTATTGTGTTCAACAACTGCCGTCTGTGCGTGTCCAACTCTCTCTTATACACATATTTTATTATATATATATATATTATAATATTATGTGCAGGACGCAGGTGACGATCATAATACAGCAGGTCACAGGGCAACAGGTGCAACATCTTTTATTGTTGGTACGTGGGTGGGTGGGTTCACACAGTGATTCATTCAGTAACACCATTATATTTACATAACCGCCACCACTCCTACCAACAAAGTAGGTATATACCTATATATTATTATTATCCTATACCTACCACTGCTACACAAGCTGTAGGTATCTGATTTTGAAAAGGAATTTTTCGAGTTTCGACTCATCGTCAAGCAAGTGAAAATGTTTATAAAAACCTACGCTTACTGTACTCTGCAGTACAACACTCATATATTTGTATATTATGTAGATATGTATTAGTGCTTATGATAAAATATAATATTATTGTGGATGCGTTTGGTACGGAAATGTCTAAGCATGATGATATCCAATAGATCATAATGATTAATGAGTCTTGAAGTCATTAGGTATATCTATTATGATATATTTATATCGTGCTCTTAGAAGTGACGCCATAGAAATATCTTTCAAAAAAGTGTCTACTGCTGGCCAACAAATTCGTAAATGGTAAATCGAAACACCGGATACGCACATCGTGGCATTATAATAATAATAATAATTTTGTTAATAATAATAATAATAATATATTAGTAGATTAGGTATATTATAGGTATATAATATTAAATATTATTATACAGTTCGGCAGTCGGCACGACGTCGGTGTCGCGTCGGTCGGCAGCCTCCGGTGTAGAGTTTCTCGTGTACGGTGCGAACGGGCCCGCCCACCAATGGTAACTGTGTATAGAAGGTCCTTGACAAAACCCACAGGCTACAGTATATTATTTAAATTTAAACAACAACAACAAAAAAAAAAAAACCACTATCAACGCCGTTTAAGAATTAGTGATAACGGTTCATTCTCTCATTAGTCATTACCGTGGCTGATGTGCTTACTGTTTTTAGTAGGTTGTTGCCGCTTTAGGTAGCTGGTGCTTCGTTCGTTTATTCCCTTCCTGCTGACGCGAATGACGATTAGATATTCGAATGATGTAGGCGTACTTGGATAACGTCTTCCACGCGCATTGAATATTATCTCGGGAGTTTGTTTTCTTTTGTCCGTGTTTGTACACTCGCGATGTGAACAAAAAAATATGGATCCCTCGAATAGGTAGTCGACATGAAGTGTCAGAATTATTCATCATTATGCTGCGCTGTTAACGTGTTGAATGCGGAAGATGGGCCGAAGATAGACAATTAGTGCTTACAGTTTTTGCAGCATCCGTTCATTTGAGACTACAATCGTTTTGTGTAGCATAACTGTTTGATACGATCATGTTGATCGCATACTTGTTGTTGGTGTCGACTCTTTTCTACGAAGTCTTAATTTGCAATGCCAAAAAGGACTGTCCCAAGAGATGTGAATGTCTCGGCACGTATGTCGACTGTAGCAAAACAATGCTTAACACATTTCCAGAAGGGTTGCCTCAATGGATGGAAACTTTGTAAGTAACCAAATTTCCAATCAGTACTTAGTCATTTGTCCATAATCCATCGTCTGTGTAAACTATAAAAATGTACTTGCTTTTTCGAAATCACATTTATTATGACTACAGTCCAATAGCATATTACCAGTGCCGCAATAACCGGGTGTGTTGTGTGTGTCAAACACACGGGCCCAGGGCCCCAACCCATAATGGGGGGAGGGGGGGGGGCAATGATAAAAATTTAAAAATGTATAGAAAAAAAAAATAAAACCATTTTGTTATAATAATTATTATTAATGATTGAACAAGATTAAACAATAGATTTTGTTTACACAACATTATCATACATCAACGTTTCTTTTGCGGCCCGTATAACCGAAATTAATAATAGTTATATTGCAATTGATTGAAGTGCGTCATGCGAAGAAACGCTCAATTTGACCAATTTAGTGTGAGTGTGTTTACGCGTTTCGTTAACATTATTTTGTATGAGAGAAAACTCAAAATTCATAAGTATGTTTTCACATTTGAAAAAATTAATTGTACAATACTCAATAGGTTAATTTTTCAATTTTTAAGAGTGGGGGGGGCCCATTCATTTTTTTTACACACGGGCCCAAATTGGTGTAGTTGCGGCACTGCATATTACCTAGGTACTTAATATTGTTTCCCTATGAACCAAATGTACTAAATTAAATTTTAAAAGTTATTAGTTTAATAGGTACTAGTAGTAGTAGATATTGTACCAGGTTTAAAGGGCTTGTCCCGTAAAAATTGTAATAAATAAATAACTGAATTTTTTTATAAATTACATTGAAAAGTAATTTTGACTTCACAACTATGACTCCAAAGTCCGAATTTAAAGTTGACCAAATGAGAGCCACTATTTAAAATTTAAATATTACCTAATTTTTATAATAGTATTACTTGAAAAAAGTAAGATGGTAAGATACAATTTATTAAACTTCCCAACCTACCTATGTACATTTTATAGCTAAAAGATACCTAAACATTTTTTTTTTTAAAACATACTAATACTAAATCTAAATGGATAAAAAATATTCTCTATATATGATAACAAAAATCAGTGTTTCTATTTAACATAAGACAATTTTACTGAGAATAAGAGTACTTTCTAGAAAGATTTATAATAATGTTAAATATTCCTACAGTTGATGTATAGCAGTAAAATCTGTTCCTAGCCTATAACTTTTTATAATAATCTAAACTAAATGCAACCTAATCTGCCCGAGAATTTTGGTTTTACTTAAAATTATAGCATTAAATCAAATTAAATTAACTAAAATGATTTTTCTAGATATAGTACATAAATTTAGTTAATTTAGGTAATCATTGAAAAACTAATCTAGATACCTATATTTTTTCAATAGTTAAATTTTATATTTTTATTTTTAGGGATTTGAGTGTTAATAAGATTGATGGAAGTTTGGCAATCGATACTAATAGTTACCTATTTCTAACAACATTGTAAGTAATCAATATTAAAACTATTTAAATTAGGTAATGTATTATTTTATTTGGTAACAATTTAGGTAATTACTCTAGTACAGTAGAACGCCAATTATTCGGACAAATTAATTTCAAGGTTGGTCCGGATACACAAATATCCAGATAATTTATTAACATTTATTCATACCAAAATACCAACGCAGTGGTGATATTCGATAATAATTGTATGGAATGATTTATATATAATATATAAATATATACCTATATATTATTTTTTTTTGTTCATTCGGATAATAGGTGTTCTACAGTAATTAAATTTTATACCTGTTATTATTGTTTATTATGAATATTATGATACAGATTTACAATTTTATAAAATTCTAAATAGAAAATATAAATTAAATACTATAAATTCAATATAAAGGCTTTAAAGGTATTAATAATAATGTTTTATCTTTATATAGCAAACTTATTTTTATATTTGAATTTGAAGTGTACTTATTGCATAACAACTAGCTAATGATATTTTGTTTCTAATTTATTTTGAATATCAATAATTTAACAAAATTAGATAAACTATTATTACATCTAGGCAAATGACAATATGATGGTATTTTGGTGACTTGTCAATGTGTGACAAGTAAATGAACAAAGTGTAACATAGTGACTAATGCTACTATAATATAGATATTTATTATTTTATCGTTAGCCTATATTATAATATCATTTTTAAATTTCAACGGTTATTCATCGTTTAAATATCTAATTTTGTCCAAACCTGAACTTGAACAAATATCTATAATAAAAAAACTGTGTTTGTATATTTTTTTAGATTTTTCAGTAATAGTATGAACTACTTATAAAAAAAACCTTGTTTTAAATTTTAAGTTCTTAGCTATTAAAACTGAACATTTTATAAATTTCTAATTACAAAATAGTTTGCATATTATCGAGATTTTGATTAATTTTGTCAAATTTTTAACTTTAACTGACTATGGCAAAAGTACAGTAAATACTACCCAGTATATAGGAATGACTTAAGTCAAAAGTGAAAAAAAAAATGTATTTTAGTGCATCACAACTATATTTTCTATTCTGAATATATTTTGATGAATAAAATAATATAATTTTTAAAAGTATCTAAATTAATAATGATAAGAACTGTTACAAATACTTGATTTGATACTAAATATGAGGGACATGTTCAATAAAAAATCAAGTTATCTACCTAGTACAAAAATTAAATCCTAAATTTTCTATTGAATTTTCATCTAAAATAATCAGGTTGTTCTAAGGTCTGTTCCTAGTTCAGACCAATATTTAAAAAATTATTGTAGTTGCTTAGGGTAAATACTAAATGTTTATACAATAATTTACATTTTATAATTCATTTTTTGCACAACAGTCTTTTTTCTTTCATAGTTAAATATAACATGTCTAAACAATAATACATAATTATATATCAGACATTTTAAAAGCATTAGATATTAACTTAATATAGATAATATTATACACATATTAAATTTATTTAACAAAATCTAAAGCCTTTATGCCAAAACCAAATTAAGAAATTTAAATTATTGTACTAATATACATTTTAAGTAATTTTAGTAATTATTTAAAGACTATGATTTTAATTGTTTTGGCTGAAGTTTCAAGTGACAGTTGCTACACAAAAAAGTAGACCTAAGCCACATGCCAAAACTATATGACATTGGTTAGGTATATTTTAATTTTGATTAATTAAAAA
>NC_042493.1:25475137-25532447 GCF_005508785.2 Acyrthosiphon pisum
TAGAAAATAATGCTTCTAGCAATTTTTCTGATCGGTAGTTGAATATTATTTGTATTTTTTAGGAATCAAATTAAAAATGTATAGATATTTTCAAGTGTTGGTAAAAACAAAAATTAATGATTTTTAAGCAAAACTGGTGTCTGAGAAAATCGATTTAGTGTTTTTGATGTAACTAAAAAAATAATAAGGGTAAATTTTCACCAGACGTTTATATTAACATATTCTATAGACCAAACAATTTCTTTTTGATTTTAAAACCACAATATTTTTTTATGAGATTCTGAAGTAGAAGTTTCAATAAGTCTGAGTTTAAAATTTTGTTTATAAACATTTAACATTTTTTTTATATACATTTTAATAAAATGTTCGTTAAGTCAAAAAACTTGAAAGTTGAATACAAGATTCCTTAAGTTGTTTAACAAGTTTTAATAACTGTTGAAAACATTAAACATTTAACACTTATTATCTTATAATTTATTTGTATAAGGCTTAAGAATTAACATCAACTAAAATTTAAAACTTATTAGGTTTTATATTTAACAAATTTTTTAAAATTCAACAATTGACTTTTTGTATTTTTAGGAAACTTACTAAGAACTCCATTGCAACTTTTCCAATATTTGTAAACAGATCAACTGTCAGTAATTTAAATTTGTAAGTTTAATTTTTTATAGCTTATTAAATGTTGTATTTTAATATTGATATTAAGTTCAATTTAAAATTTTTGATTTCAGAGCACATAATAAAATAGAAAAATTGGAGGCTCTAGAGCATTTACCTAACTTAAAAAATTTGGACATGAACAAAAATAAATTGACATTTTTGGATGATAATACCTTTTCACAATCTACACACTTGAAAATACTGTTAGTATAACATTCTACATTTCAACTCATTCTTCAATAATAATAAACTAAAATATGGATTTTAATGAATCTATCTTTATTTTACATTTATTTATATATATTTAGGAATCTGAACAATAATTTAATCAGCAACTTAAGTGCAAATTGCTTAGACACATTGACACATTTAGTAGAATTAAAAATATCCCATAATAAGCTGAACAATTTACCTGTTGGATTATTCAAAAAACTTAAAAATCTTGAAACACTGTAAGTATTTATTTTGCATTAATCTTACATACATATTTTTTTCTTCAGCTTCTATTATCTATTGAAAACATTTACATTTAATTTCAATAAACATTGGTTATTTTCAGCGATTTAGGTAGAAATCACATAACTGTCATTCATGGTTTATTATTTAAGGACTTGGTAAATTTGAAAACAATAATACTTCGACAAAATCTTATTGAAGATTTACAAGATGGATCATTTTATGGATTGATACATTTACAAGCATTGTAAGTATTTTAAGTATTTTATATTTAATGCGTTATAAAATTAATTTTTAATAATGACAACTTTATTAATTTGTTCTTGTAACTTTCTATTTTTCTAAATGCAGACATTTAGAAGATAATAATTTGAGCAAAATATCCAAAGGCTGGTTATATGGATTGACTTCACTTATCTACTTAAATATAAGTTATAACAGAATAGATCAAATAATAAGTGGATGGGAATATTGTGAAGACCTTGCAGAATTGTAAGTCATATATTAAAATTTACGATTCTGTTAAATAATTGATTAAAGTGCTTGAAACTATTTAAAAAAATTATATTTATATTTATATTGTAAATACAAGTATATTTTAATTAGTACACATATTTATAATTTTGTTTATTTAGGGATTTGTCTTATAATAAACTGCAGTACATTGAAAAGAGTAATTTAGAAAATTTAAGGAAATTGCATAAACTACATTTAAATAACAATAGATTATCATTCATTGAAGAAGGTTCATTTAATAATACACCAATGATCCGAACACTGTAAGTTATATTAATATAGTTATACTATGTATATTTACATACCTAATATTTATTTTAAGCATATTTGATAATATTAAAAATGTATAATATATTATGATTAAAGGCCGGATAAATCTAATCAAATATGTACACCAATCGGAATAATTATAGTCTTCATATTTAATTTTATATTGCAATAATGAACGTAATTTTTCGTTATATAAACATTAAACATATTACTTTAAGTAATTGACGATACAATTTTCATGAACAAAATTTAGGAATGTATATAATTATAAATTTTAATTCAGAAGAATAATATATTTTAATCTTTAAATACTTTTTTATAATATTTTATAATTCTGTAATATTTTTATGTCAAATGTTATTTAAGTAAATAATTAACAATTATATATTTTTTTATATGATATCATATGATTTTTTTATGTAACATAAATGTATTTTTCATTGCAATTTTAACATATTTGTACTGCATTTTTGATATATTTTTCTCCGCAATTTTAACATATTTTTAACTCAATTATTCCCAGTCTTTAATTATGATCTATAGTATTTGTGTGATATAGATTTTTTAATGGTGTATACTATTCTAGTATTGGAAAAAGTTAGTTGTATGACTACATTAAATATATTTACAATTTTTTTTTCATAAATATATAATATAAATTGTAACATTATAATATATTATTTTAAACTATACAACTAATAGTTTCCAATTAATTAAATGTTTCTTTTAAATACTGTAATACCATTCTTGAATTTTTCAATATTTTTTGTAATTTACCTAATAATATAAAAAATATATATTGTCGGCCTAAGTCGCAAAAGGCATATGTCCAAAATTACAAATTATTCAGGAGAAAAAAAACATTTCAAACATTTTGTTAGCCTAATTCGCAAAGATTGTATCCCAATCATTACATTTACATAGATAATATATAATTATATATTACACAATTTTATATTATCTATGTACATTTATTACAATGCTATTCACAGATATATACTACTATACTAGATGCCCAACTCTATATTCTACTGTGTATGGGTTTTTGAAGCCAAGTAAGTTGGGAAATGTATACAATCTGTTATGAATATTATAGTATATAATAGATAGAAGATTGATAACATCAATTTGTAAACATTGCCAATCATATAGGTTTGGGTATAGGACGATTGGCTTCAAGTATAGTCGGGCATCTAGTATTATAGTATTTATCTGTGATGCTATTACAATTCTTAAAATCATTACATCAGAGATATTATTATTTATTTCTAACTATCAATTTCATGGAGTATAATAATGATAAAATTTCAGTTACGATTTTATCATATGATGCGGTTTTTTTCCTTAATTTTAATAACTATTAATCCCAAAAACCAAAAAAATGGAGTTACTCCCTTTGCGACTTGGGCCGACGATATGTGTAGTATACTATCATTCTTTTTACTATTGGTAGAAACGCATTTGCCTTATAAAACTACATTTTTTGTTTTTAGTCAAATGGATCACAACTACTTGTCGTGGCTAATTGAAGATGCAAAAGAAACTTTTATTGGTCTAAGAAATTTGAAAAAATTAAGTTTAGCTAATAACAAAATATTATTCATTAAAAAAAGAAGCCTTTACTGGCTTAGACAATCTAGAGGAATTAAATTTACTTCAAAATAATGTCCTAGAAATCCAGGATGAAGCATTCAAATTCATGCCTAAACTTGTATATCTATATTTAAATAGTTCTTCACTAGTATGTGACTGCTCAATGGCATGGCTTAAACAACCAAATATATTTGAGAAGTTACCATTTGATTTCATAAATGCGTATTGTGGCTTCCCAGAAAAAAACAAAGGAAAAAATTTGATAGAAGTACCGTTGACAGACTTCGTATGTCGTAAGTATTAAATATTAATGATCTTAATTTTTTAATTACAACAATATAACACTTTTTTTTATTTCAGTCGAGAACAGTCCAAAACCCATGATAATATTCCATCCAGAATCAAAAATGGTTCTTGAACGGCAAAACATTACCTTAAAATGTGGAGTTAATTCTTCATCAAATGAAAAAATTAACTTTGTTTGGAAAAAAGATAACCACGATTTAGAATTGATTTCTACCAACCATTACTCATCCTTTGAGTTCAATGGCATGACTCAATTTTCCGTTTTGAACTTGTATAATATATCAATGTCACAAAGTGGTAAATATCAATGTGTTGCTTCCAATGAATTTGGCATCACTTATTCTAATCGTTCAATTTTATCAGTTGTTGGTAAGTATTCAAATAGATTTAGCAAAATAATAGTTGAATATTTATTTTATTTTTATTTTTAGTTTATCCATTTTTTGCTAAAGTCCCTGGAAATAGTTCAGTAAAGGCAGGCCAAACTGCTAAGTTAGAATGTGCTGCAAATGGTTATCCAGTTCCTCAAATATCTTGGCAAAAAGATGGTGGAACTGATTTTCCAGCTGCACAAGAGCGCCGCATGAGAGTTATGGCTAGGGATGATGTTTTTTTAATTGTCGATGTAAAATTAGTTGATATGGGCATATATAGCTGTACTGCTAAAAATGTTGCTGGAATGATTGCTGCAAATGCAACACTTAATGTTTTAGGTATACAAATATTATTTATATTCTTTTTTATACAATGTTATTTATTGTCGGCTAATTCCCTTTTTTTCACAGAACCCCCTTCGTTTAAAACGGAAATGTCCAACAAACAAGTTAGGGTTGGTGAAGAAGTCGTTTTAGAATGTTTAAGTCATGGATCTCCAAAACCAAAAATAAGATGGATTAAAGATGGAATTTCTCTTACCTTGAGCAATAGACATTTTTTTACTGCTGAAAATCAACTTTTAGTTATAATGGAAGCAAATACAGATGATTCGGGCACTTATCAATGTGAAATAACTAATTCTTTGGGAGTAAATAGTCAAAAAGTTGATGTTCTAGTTATGCCATGTAAATATTATTGTGTATATATTAAATATGTTATTGATTAATAACTTATTTGTATAAAAATAAAATGAAAAAGGTGATAAATGTGAAATAAAAAATAATATCAAATTAAAAACAAAATAACTAATAATAATTGTTAAACAATTAACACTAAGTTATTAATTGATTTATAATTATTATTTCTTTTACATAAAATAATAACCACTAAGATATGGTATTTTTACTTATAAATATCACCACCAACTGGATGGATATTTTATATATTATAATGTACTCAATACCATTAACATTTTATCTTTAAACAAATTATATAATTAATCAAAACTCCTTTGAAATTTAAAATTATATTTCATATTATTAAATTACACAATTAACTGTATGATATAACTAAAATGAAAACTATTTTATAAATAAGTTTCTAACTAGCTAGTACAAATTCAATAGATTATTTGTATATTACCTATGTAAATAGTATAGAAATTATATTTATCTTTAAGTTAGTTATGTTTCCTCCCCTAAACTTATAAGAAATGTATATTTCAATTTTAAGGATCGGATCTTAAGATAGATTGGGAACATATATTCATTGTTTTTTCGAGAGGAGATTCAATGTATTTATATTGTGAAATTAAAATACTTCTAATTATTATAGTATTAACATTGATATTTGATTATAAATACTTTAAATTGCTCACTGGCCGGTTTTTTCGGTGGTAAGAAATATTTACTCCCAGTTGATGGCAAGGTGACGTGACACTAGCGATTACAATGCTACCGGCATTACTAACCTGGGCGGCCATGGTTTGGGTGCAGGCTTGTGGTTAGTAATGTCATGTAACAATGTAATCGCTAGTAGTCACGTCGCCTCGCCACCAAAAAACGGCCAGTGAGCAATCCATAAATCTATAGTAATCTGATTCTAAACATAAACAAAAAATAAAAATAAATATATATCCACTTATATAAAAATAAATGTAAAAAAAAGTTTCACTAATAAAGTCTCTATTTCATAAAACAAATTATATACTTGGAAAGCATTGCCTAAGGTCACAAAAAAAAATGCACTTTGCATTGAAATCCGGGCCTTAATTTCACATACTATGTAAGATTGTATTGTTTTAATTTAATTTTAAACTTTCTAGTCTATCAGAGTTTAATTCACGAATATACTCTTGGATTTATCGTCATTGCAATAATTGTATGCATAATAATTATATCAGCAATTTGGGTATTATTCGTTTATAAAGCAAGACGCCCTTCGTCAAATTTGATCAACAGTGCTGATAATAAATCTTTGGATTCCTCAAACAGCAAAGACAGTGGTACTGGCGAATCCACTAAAAGAAGTCAAGAACAATTATTCAATGATTGTAAGTCTTATTATCTTTAAAAAAAAAATTAAATTACTAAAAATATTTTTTTTATTTATTTAGGTTTGAATGTTCCTCAAAAATTGAATAATAACGGCAATTTATCACCTGAAATAAATTTGCCGTTACTTTCACACGCTTCTGTGGTTCTGGGCGAAAATTCTGTCACGTACAGACATTCAAAAACAGCAAACTTGCCTGCCCAATTACCAATTAAAGTACCGAAAGAAACTATTGAAGACCCAAAGAAATGTGATGAAACCTCTGAAAGACCGTGTTCTATATCTGTTCCACCGCCAAACAAGGCTCAGGATTCACCACCAATTGCTCAACAATCAAGTTCTCATGTTAGCTTATACATGCCAACTAATGACCCTTGTTAGTCATTGTTCAATCCAATTATTTTTTAGCTGCCTATGGTATTATGTAAAATGTATATATATTTTTTTCTATTATTCCAACTTAATCCTACTTAGATATTATTGAAATGTAAAAATGGTTCCTGTCTTTTATTTTTGTTTTTAATAACTTTAAGATTCTTTTATTTAAGTATATTAACAAGATAATGTAATAACTTATATTTCCTTTTTAAATCCTTGACATAAATTATTTAAAATGAATTATATTTATTGCGATTGTCATTTCAATAAGCTAACTCAATTATAAAAGTTAATATGTATGTATTACTGTTAAAAATGCTTTCAATATTGTACATGTATTGTTATCAAACATTGTATGGCCATTTATAGCATGTAAATGAATATTTAAACATCTATTAATGGTTAATTAACAATTTAATTACCTACTACTAAATTATAACACAATACCTTAAACTCTCGATTATCTGTGGTCTTCCGTTGAACTATAAGAATTATGTATACATGTAAATAATATAAAAAATCAATAGAAAACTTTGCAAGTCTAAAAACTTTCTTCCATTTATTGCTGACAACAATCCCGTTCCATTCAGGGATTTTGAAATCGAAAGATGGATTTTTTTGTCAAGTTTTTGCCTCCCGATGTGGGAATATGCTTATTTGTGGTTACCACGCCACTTATTTCAGTGGTTGATCGAGAGTTTACTGTACATATTTTTATTTCTTTTGTTACATCTTCTATTTAGATTACATTTTTATAAGGTACAACTTTAAACATTTGTATGTGTATTATGGATCTCATTACAAATATTGTTACAATAACTACTTATATTTTGTACTACTTAATTAAAACTTATAATGATAACAAATAAAATAGAAGTATTTAATAATATTTTAACTATTTATTTATTTCAAAATGTATAAACAAAATAGATCATGAATGTGTCCATCCTTAAACTACCAAGATTGGACTGGCCTGGTATGCTGAAGTACATCAGGCCGTGGGCCACTGAACATATTTTTGGCGATATTACTATTACATTTATCTTAAATACCAGATAGTTTTAAGCCATAACTATTGAGCTTTGAGCCAAATATGTAATACAATAAGCCCATGATAGAAGCATACAGATTGTATTATGTACCAACAGAAGAAATGTATTAGCATTGAGTTTAGTACAATATAATATTATACTCAATGGTATTCAGTATAAATTAATCAAGTACTCAAGTATAAAATATCATCCATGTTATAAGTAATGCGTAATATACGATAATAGTGATGTAATAAATGTCTGATAAAAATATACACCAGACGTGGCCTGATTTCAGAAAAAAAAATCAATAAAAATGTATGCAAATGCACATCCGTATAACACCAAATTACGCAACAATAATACTTAATAGTGAACAATATTATTGTGTTTTAACTTTCAATCATTTCTGTCCAATTATCTGCTTATTTTTAAAAGTTAAATATAATTCTCTAGTTAGAAAAACTAGAAATACATGCTTCAATTTAGAGGTTTTATTACATTATGAAAGAAAATGTTGAATAATATTATTATTCCCAAAAACCGGGCAATCCAAAATTCGAATTTAATCTTAATATCTAATAAATTTTATTGATGAAATAAATATATAACTTAAACAAATATTGTTATAATTATATTATAATAGAGCATATTTATAAACATATATAGAATAATTAAATAAAGCCGGTTTATCAATATCAGTATTTGTAACATTTGTTGAGGAAAGGTGTACAGTTGGCGGCTCATCAGGTGAGGCAAGTGAGACTCAGCCTAACCTAACCGTTGTAAAGAAACAGGAGGTATATATACTATAATTATAGTTATTTCCAATCAACTTTAAGAATATTATATTCAATAATGTATTATATATTTTATAATAGAAAAGCTTTTTGTTATTATATAATATTATTATCATGACAAATTAATTTGTTTTGTCATGTATATATTAACTGTCCTAGTACATAATAATATTTATACATACTTCGACACTGTTATCAAAAATCACGACGATGTTTGTGGAACGACAGAACAATCTCGACGAAAGCTGAAGAGTGTCAAGAGGCTAGTAATATTTAGCCTAAGACGAGTTGCACGGCATGTATTTAAGGAATTTGTTATTTGTACAGAAACCAAATAAGGAGTAATAACTATACATTTGTTATTCCATTTATATGATAACATAATAAATTAATAAACTCAAGTATTAAGTGATAATAATATAAACAATTTAAAATATATTTATACGGATAAGTATATTTATTTGATATATTTGTGTATGTAATAAATAATATAATATATATATACAATATATTAAATCTAAAAAAATAGTCATCTTCACATACAATAATATTAATATTACCAGTTAACTTTTTTTTTGAGCCACAAATAAATATTATATCTGAGTACAAATTATATTATAATAACACTATTGTATTCAAAGATAAGAATACCAACAAACAAATTACTTTTAAATTAAAATTTTGATTTTTACAAAGTTAAACTGTCAATGTAATATCTTTGAGGTACATCTACATAATACATTGGTCCGAATCAACAAATTCAAAATACAGTCAACCTACTACAGGTGTCTGAGAAGGTGTTATCTGTAAATCCACATTATAATCACAAGTCCAATAAATGATGACATACAACATTGTTACCAAAAACTAACTAGTTTAACAAGGAAGCATAAACAGAACCTTAATATTGATAACTTTATCACAACAATAAAAAAAATAATAATAATATAATAATAAAGAGATTTTACAATCAGATCTAAGTATTTTGTTTTGGTTTACAGATAAAATTGTCAACTAAAAGAAAAATTTGATTATTGCTAATTTTATATGGAATAATATAATATAAGTATAAATGTACAGCATACTATTTCATAAATACTAATTTATTTTGAAAATGAATGTATTAGCAAGATTTTTCCTGATGCCCCTGAATAAATTTAAAAAACAAGTAGTATTAAATTCAACTACTTTCCTTATCTATTGTTAGTTTAAGGATATGTTTCTACTGACTAATGCTGAGTAATAAAACTGTCTTCTTTGTCAGAGCGAAATATATGTTAAAATGGAAACAATATATAGTTTTATATAATACAGTTATATAAATACTAATAATCATTCTTATTACATTGGTTATTTTTTTAAAAAATTTTAAATTTTAAAATGGTAGATAATACTGTAAAATTACTAGCAGACAGTTTTATTTAATAGCATAATAATTACGAATAGTTTTTATAATTCCGCATTAAGGGAAAATCAAATAATATTTAAAAGATGAAGTTAACTTATAGTGTTAATTATTTTATCAAAATAATTAATGTAAACTAAAATAACGAAGAAAAACATAGTCAACAAAAAAGATATGTTGAGATTTTAATACTCGAGTTTAAATAAAATAAAAAATATAAATGGAAACATATAATAAAAAAACTGATAATTAACAATCTGATGACACAGTGGAATGTTGGGTAGAGCTTTTTGGATCTGGTTCGCCATCACATATATATTTACCTGAAAAAAATTATAATTATAAATTAGTGTAACATATAAAAAAAAAAATTATGCCATTATTTTTGTGTACCTATAAAATATCAGTATCTATGACAACTTTGAATAATAGAAAAAAGAAAAGGAATCAAACTAATAGTTATAGATACCTACAATTTAATATGTATAGATGTATACATGTAGGATAAATTATAAGGTTCTTAGAAAAAAAAAAGAAGTTTGCAAATATTGTAAATCAATATTTATTCTAACTGATACGTTATTTAATATGGATGAACATTAAAAAGTTTAATGAGATAATTTATTCAACGACGATATCATATAATTATTAGGTACATAGAATAATTAATAATGGAAATTTACCAGCAACAAAACGTCTTTTGATTAATGACACTCTATAACCACTACTTGCTAGCTCAAATTCAAGTCCCGATAATGTAGTACCCTCACAGTTGAATTGAGTTACTATAGTTGATATTGGGCATAAGCTGTCAACCTCAAATCTTGCCTTTAGTGAACCGGAACCTTGACTTTCAGAATATTGAGCGAGTTCTGCAAACCTCCAACTAACTGTTTTTGTATCTGATGCCCTATTTTTAAGACAATCAATAAAATTATAAATTGATTCAACAAAATTGTGGTAGACCAAAATTACCATTGGGCAGTCGGCTTAGACTGCATATTACGTATAGCTGAATTCAAATTAGCAGAAACAGTAACATTCAGCAAAGGTGAAGGAACACTCATGGAGTGACTATTAAACTTGTAGCCAATTTTAAGATCCGTATAAGTATTGCTGCATTTGTAAAATGAAACTAATTGGAACGGACATGAAGCGGCTGCAGTATTGCGCAATTTTACCTAAAACATACAATAAAAAGTTAGAAAATGTCAATTAATTATCATGACATTAATATAACTAACTTGATATTTAAGAATATCAACATTAAAGTAAGATGCAACAGGATTTTGTTCAAATTGTTTACGTAGTAATGAAGTTAGAGCAGGCATATTGAATTCATAAACAGTTGAATCAGTAGTTGTAAATAAATTGTCACTGAAAAAAAAAAAAATTGAAAATATTTTTATTTTTTATATTTATCGTTACAATTTTCCTTACGTTAAGACTAATTGTTTGTTAGGAAGAATATTTTCCACCCGTGTAGTGTTCTTTAATCGAAACGTTAATTTTGCTGGATTTGGATTATTTGCTAAAATATTTGCAATACCTGCAGGAAACGATACCATCATATCTCCAAACATTTTAACTTGACACCTAAAATAACATTTTGATAATAATCTGATTGATAAATCTTAAAAAACATGGTATTATTTTAAAAACACAATGTACCCAAACATTGTATTCAATGTCCCGATGTCATGAGTAAAATAAATCTTTTACCATTATACAGTTGTGATATCATACCTAAAATATTAACTCAATTTTGTACTTGCTCGAGAGGGCTCTGCAAGGGGCTGACAAATCCTATGGTGTTCTATAAGTTAGCAAAGAACATCTTATCCATCAAGGAGGATGAAGAGCAACTAGTTGAGAGGCAGATTAGAAAACCCAAACCTATTGTTGTTAATTTATGTATGTTATGTATGTGTATTTGTTGTTGGATGATTTTGTTTAATTTTCCGGTAATTATTGTACAATAAATGATGCAGCTGAGGTGGAAGTAATATTATCATGGTTAACACCTCAGTTGTAAAACCACATGGAAAAATAAGATACCTCCTCAATCCTGTAATTATTTTTTTAGGAAGAATGTTTATAAATATATTAGGCTACAATTCTATATCTCTGTAAAAATGTTCTTAATAAGTAAATAGTTAACAGTATTGAGTACCTGATATTCTTGGATTATTAACACAATACAATATGTATGATATAACACAACTTTATAGCGATAAAAGATTTTATTTTTTATTTAACCATTTTTATATTTTTTTTAATGAAACATTTAGAGGGTTTTTGATGTTTTAAAATATTTAAAATAATTATAATACCTTGATTCATTTGATCCTTTGAAATATGCATGGATGATTTCATGAAAAGCAACAGCCAGTGGAATGGAATCACATAAGCCAATAGTTAATGGTGATGGACCTCTAGATGGTCCTAAAACTCCGGAAGATCGAAAATCAAGACTTGACACACTGTCTGTTCTGCCAATACTTATTGGGCTAAGTTGATTACGGGGTCCATTGTTCTGTAAAACATTTATTTTAACTGATTAAAAATGTATCATTTTTATACAATGTATACAGTTAAATAATATTAAAAATATTTATTAAGTATAGTAGCTTTATAAATATTTAAATACTTACCCTTTTATAAAAAATATTGAGTGTTATATTTAAATTTTAAAAAATGTGTAATGATAGTAACAAGTGCAAGCAACTGTGGATAGCTCTAGAAAAATTTGGCATACCCAGTAAACCCAATAAGCTACTAGTGAGACTAATTCAGATGTATAATAAACAAACCTATTGTAAAATATGTTGTTAAGAGAATTATCTACATTATTTAAAAGCAAGACTGGTCTGAGACAAAGTGATGTATTGTCCCCAGTGCTGTTTAATCTAACCCTAGAAGAAGTGGTTAGATACATACCAGACCTCAAAGAAATGGAATTAATAGGACTCTATACTCTGCTCACTTATGCAGATGATATTATTCTACTAGAAGAATGCTGAGGAGAGTGCAAGAAAGCTCATATGATCTATAAGAAATATGGTACTACTCGTTAACAAAATACAAAATTAATGGTGATAATTAGAAACACAAAAATGAACGGTACTCTTTGCACTAAAGCGTTTACATTTGAGCAGGTAGAAGAAGACTTAAAGTACTTGGGAATTAACATTAATGAAAAAAACTATATTTGCAAATGATATCAATATGCGAATGAATACGGCAAACAGATGTTACTTCACAATGAAAGAGATGTTTTCCCCCAAGTTACTATAAAGACCGGTGATGGGCAACTGGCGGCCCGCGTACCATTTTTCACTGGCCCATGCTACATTTCAATTTAGTTTATAAAAAAATAAAATGTTAAGATTTTTCTATATTTTATTTTATTATATTTATAAAATTATTAGAACTAATATAATGTTTATTGTAAAAAGTAAATATAAATTCTTATCTAGTATTGAACTATTGAATGTAAACAATATAACATTATTTATAGGCATATAGTTAACATTAGGTTTTTTTTTGCTTTCTATGTTTTCTGGCCCACTAGATTTTCACACATTCAAAATTGGCCCCTTAGTATCATTGAGTTGCTCATCCCTGATCTAGACCTACAAAGGAGCGCTTTTACTGTATGCAAATGAGGCCTATAGTGACTTACGCATGAGACATGGTCTAGCACTAAAGGAAATGAAAACAAACTACAGAAGTTTTGAGAGGAAAATACTGAGAAAAATAAATTATCAAATATACAATAATGATTTCAAAAGATTTCAAAGAGCCAATGAAAATCTGCAGCCTTAGTATAATAAGCCAAGTCTACAACATTTCTTAGGCAGATAGATATTGATATGGTCGGAAAACGTCTGGCGAACAGAGATTTCACTCATCAACACATTGATTGCAATGCAGCTATCGGCGGTCACATAATATTTATAATGGTCAAGTATATATTTCAGTGTCATTACAAATTTGTTTAAATTGTTGTATTTGAAAAAAAAATTTTAAAAAATAAAAAAATATGTTTATTACATCAAAAAAATTGTAATGATTCCCGCTAAGCTACTCACTTTTTTTAGTGCAATATTGTAGCACCATGGAAAAGTTAATAATGGAAAACTATATTAATTTATGGCCGCCAGCGGTCATATGGCATATAAATAATAACAAGGTGCGACCACCGGCGCCTGTAAAAAATACTATTGTATCACAGTACTCTGCGGACGTTGATAGCTGCATAACAGTCAACATGTAAAGGTCACTGAAAAAAAGTTGACAGAATTGGACCATGAGGTAGGTCCTGGCAGAGATGGTACGATAGAGTAGAAAAGGATCTGAAGAGAGTCAATCCATTGGTAGATATGAGAACGGCACAGAATAGAAAGAAGTGGAAGGGGGTATGGGAAGCGGTGATGGTCCTAAATAGACTGTTATAACCAAGGTTTGGGACTTATAGCACTAAAAAGCACTAAAATATGCGCTTATATATGACCCAATGAACTTAAAAATATTTACTAAAAATGATAAAAAAAAAAAAAAGGTGTACTGGTGCAGTTTATCAATCACACAATGAATTAGATTATTTTTATCATTTTCCAAGCGAAACAAATGTAGCCTGTAGATAAGTACGCATATTAGACGTTTTTCAATTAACCATCTTAGATAACTACATAGTTTTCAATTTATTGAATCTTTATAAATCATGTTCATGTACAACATTTTTGTGACAGATAGCTACACAAATAGTATTACCACACTCAAAACTAACTTTTGTAAGTAATAGTTCAACATTTTAATAAATACATTTTAAATAATAATATCCATCAATCGTTAAATAAGCGTCAGTATAATAATAAAAAAAAAATATGCAAAATAAAATTTCATATTTGATTTCTCTGTACTATAAAACGTTTTTGTATATCACCCTGCTATGTTTTACATCATCTATGATGGATATGCAAATGCTATGAGTCTCGAACATTGGTTATAACTTATAAGCCTTTAGGTTAAAATTTTAAAGTAAATCTTAGTAAAACGTCTGATATCCATCACATTGATATTATTTAAATAATTCTATAATTACCTCACGCCGTGAAGGAGGACGAGGAATAGAAATAGAACACACCGGAGGAGTAGTTGATGGAGGTCCCTGTTTTGGTGTGGACTGTTGAGCATCTCCAACATCGAAAAACAAGTCTCCTAGATCTAAAAATTTTTAAATTTTATTACAATATACTTTTTTTTTATTATTTTATTAGATAAAATATCTAATATATTTCATTACCTGCGGCATATCTTGAAACCACAGGAAAAACATTTGGCGGAGAAATGGATTTATTAGTTAATGATAATGTAGGACTATTCATTGAAGTACTCTGCTGAACTGGGTTAGGAGTGGGGTCGCTGGGTTGAAACAAATTCAGTCCTATCAGATCATTACTTATTTTTCTAAAACATATATAATTGTATTGTTGTAGTTTATAAATATAAAAATTAATGTATTATTTAATGATTGCTTACACAGTATTCAATTGTTGAGAAACGGATTTAGAACGTTTCATGGTACCATCATCATTAACTGATCCTCGTCGATTCTAAAAATTATAATTATAAGTAAAATTTGATAAATTTTTTTTCTTCTAGTTACCTTTAAAGTATGTGTTCCTAAAGGTAATAATGATATGTTTTCAACAGTAGCTCTTAATTCATCAACACTTGCACTGATTGGCCCTGCCCCATTGCTTAATGGTTTTATCTCAACATGTAGTCTTTTATCTCTTTCTTCATCTATAAAATCATTCATAATAAGTACACTTGGTTTTGCATTACAACAAATAAAAATAAAAAACCTGAATCAGAAGAGGAATCAAATGTTTCTTCTTTATCAACAGTCCATTGTCCTGATGGCTGAATACAATATCCTTCATCATCAATTTCTGGAGCATTAGTTTTTGGCTCTTCTTCTTTTTCTTCACTAAAATTCATACCATAATTTAGTATATAATAACATTTATGTTATATCACAATTTTTATTTACTTGTCAGATTTATCTTCTTTGCCAATTGTTTCGCCGCTAGAGTCCTTTTTCTTTTTAGTTTTCTTTTCTTTACGTTTGTCTCGTCTGCTCCTTAAAAACCCTGAACACATTAAATTTCTTAACCAAATTACACGGAAAATACAAACCATTGAGCACACAATACAAAGAGATGAGAATAACAGTATAATAAAGATATAGTAAAATTATATTGCATTTCTTAAAATACTAGATTCTCTTTGTATTTGGCACTTAGAGTCATTTCAATAAATAATACTAATGAACAACATACATGCAACTAGAATAAAAATAAAATTGTATTATAAATAATTAATATAAGTAATCATTTAAAACAAATGCAACAATAAAAGCCATTTCAAAGGATTTATAAAGGATAAAAAGAATTTGGAATGTTCTGTAGTTAATATGTGATAAAATTATACTTATAGCCGCACTTATAATATATTTGGCCACCTTGAAATTAGTTAACTTGAAGGTTGTGTACTTGTATGACAGCATGCTAAATATAAAGATATGTTAATAAAAAAGATTTAATTTTTAGTCTTAAAAGCATAGTTAACTGTACTAATTTATAAATCGCATATATAGTCCAAAAATTAAATTAAATATATTTAAATTATATGCAATACAAATTTATGAATTTATTGAAAACTTTCAAAATAAATAAATTTAAATTAACTATTTATAAAACTATAATGAGTAAATGTATTTTTTTAATTACATCATTGATTCGTAGAAGATAAATATGTTATACAAAAAGTATTTAAAGATTTTAAATTAAATATGATCGATGCGTAAAACACTATCTATAGATATAAATAGATAGATACCTAACGATAGAAAAAAATATGTATACTCTTTTGACCATTCTCCTTAATACAAAAGTGGCTAATTTATTTGTAGTTAATAAATTAAATTACTTCACGATTAAATGTATGTAATATAACTACTAACTAATAAACTAAACAAATATCACATCTTAATAGAATATTTTTAGATCATAATATAAAAAAATTAAATTAATGGCGTATTTATAAATTCTACTTCAGATCATTATTTTTAATTGAATTCTGTTAAGATATATTTGGCTTCAGATAGAAAAATTTATTATTATTGAACAATGTAATGCATACAAATAATAAAACCATAAAAGCATAGAATTGCATTTAATCATTATTATAAAATTATATACAACATCGATAATTTGCTTAAAAGAAAATAATATTAGGATAAATATATATGTATAAAATATGTTTCATAATAGTCACTCGTGTATTTGTTAACAATATACTTCTACATTCTAAATGAAATATTTATTTTATACAAAACTAATTTTAACAAAATTTGAAAATATTGTACACCTGGATTATTATTTCAATTATTTAATTATTAACTGTCAAATTTCATTTTTCTGAAACTTACTTCATTCATATTTGTTTAAACTGTAAATACCAAGTATAAGAACTCAACAAAAACTGAATATAGCGCTTAAGAAGGGAGCATAAATTCATTGATCTAAAGGAAAATGCTACAAAAATATGTATACATGCAAGAAACTTTACACCTAAGGATCAATAATAATAAACACAAATTACATTTTGATCCACGAATAGAATTCTGAGGAAGTGAATAAGCTGTGTGATCAGCACTTAAACTGACAGTTCTGTTTGATTTTGAAAAAGCACCTGTAACACAGCTTTTACTTAAATAACAACACAAAAGCTTATGATTAATTTACATAAATAATATGCATGCATTATACATAATTTGGCAGGACAATAATGAATAATGATCAAAGATATGTACATTTTGAATAGCATAGATATTGTGCTTAGTATTTTGTAATATGTTATTACAGTTAATATGAATAAAAATGTACTTAGCAATTGCTATAATCAAAAAATGAAAAGAATAAAATTAAGACCACTTTGAAATTGTAAATATTTTTCTTTCCAAAAAATATTTAAAAACCAAAAAATATAGCTTATGAAATTAAATCAACAATTATTATAAACACAAATTACTAAAAATGTATAAGAACATATTAACTATAAGTAGCAATTACGAACAAAATTCATGTGCGATTATTTTATCATAAATTTGTTGATAAATATAAAATATATAAATCTGTTGTATGGTATTCTTCAATACAACAGGAGTATAATATGATATGGCACCACACTTTGGACCAGACCAATGTTAAAATTCATGTACATTTATAATATTTTGTTAATTATTTCTACACTTTTCAATTTCCTTGTAGCTATAATTAATAAATAATAATTGTACATAATACTCTTACAATATTCAAAAATAATGAATAATAATATACCAAAAATGTATATTAAATCAAAACAATTCTAGTAGACCATTCTCAAATTCCTTCAATACCATGCAGTTAAAATTATATGTTTATAAATTATAAATAACTTCATTGATACCTAACTCATAAACCAAGAGAAGAAAAAATGAATAGGTAATATTTTAAATTTCCCATTTAATTTTTGGCATTAGACATTGCTGAGTGAACATTTCAATATTTTATCAAGTTATTGAATTATTACAATTTTTCCGATAAATTGTAAGTACTTAGTTTGTATTAATATTTAAAATTTTCATGAAAAAAACAAACAAAGTTTCAATAAAATTTTTTTAAAACAATTATTCAACAGAGATAGAATTAAAATTATGCAAAATCAAAATGATTTCAATACAACTGCATTCCAAGTGTTTAAGAGTAATGAAATTGAAATAATGAAGAAAATGAACACTAATATATTAAGGGGATTGGTCAAGTCATACTAACTAGTATACATCAAAAACGTAATTGTATAAAGCAACTAAAAAGATGTTTGATATTACCGATTGCTGGTACGGTGCAGAAAAAAATTCTACTATAATAGCAGTTCCGGTAGGCCAATTGCGAGGTTGAAAAAAATTTATTGTTAAATGAACATACCATGGGAGTTGGAGATGAATATATTGAGTAAGGATGTTGCTCTGGAGGACTGGTAATTGGTAGCATCTTTCTTGTCCCTTACACGGCAATTACCTTCACGTTTTGCCGTAGAAGGCTTTTCAGATGCTACACTAGCTGCACATGAGTTTTGTGGCGTACTCGTGAATACTGGTGAATTGGTCCCTTGAATTGATTTTGAATCACTTGATGAATCTGGGACCTGATTCAAACTACTAGAAGTGCTATTCAGACAAACTTCCTCAAATTCTATGTTTTCTTGAAAAGGTAAAAACAATTAAGAGTAAAAAGTTGAGAACAATTAAAAAATATATTATAACTACATATTACAGAGTATACTCTGCACTAGGAGCAAACATTACCATGACCCGACAAAAATGATTCTGCACCCCCCCCCCCCCCCCCCCACCCACACACGACTACTACTCGTTAATGTTCAATAGTTTCAGAGACACTTTGATATATAAATATACAATCTATACCATCGTGGCACAAAGTGGGAAATGGGCCTTAGACGCAGCCTACATGCACAAAACGGTAATGTTCTTTCCTGGCACAGTGTATGGTATAATGTATAGGGTTAGAATGCTTATGACATTTAAAGTTTGATTTTTGATGAAATTTGTCAAATTGACAATTTACAAATTATTTATTAATTATAAATGTATAAAATGTTCAGCTTTTATAGCTAAGAATTAAAAATTTAAAACCAAGTTCCATGGAAGTAATTCATTCTGTTACCAAAAAAATCTAAGAAATACATTATCACAGTTTATTTTTAAAGTTTAAATTTGGACGAAATTACAAGTTAAAAACCAAGAATAACTATTTTAGTTATTTTGTTGTAATTTTATAATATTATTTCAACTAACTGGCTACTGTCTTGATAATAAGTAATAACAATATAAATGTAATATAAAATATCCTATTATCCTCACTAACAAACCATCACTGCTCAGAATCGTTTTTCGTATACAATATTTTATCATTGAATTCAAATTTAATACCATCTATTATACAGTAGCCCACTTGTAACCTACTGTACAGCAGAGCGACATCCACTTACCCACCTTTATTAATGTTAAATTAGTTATTTTTCAGTATAATCACCAAGCTGATAAGTGATAACCCCCGTATTTTAAGAGCTAGAATATAAAATATGCAGTTCCTAATAACAAAAAACAAAAATGTTAATTTTATTTTTTAATTTGAACATATAATGAAAAATCTAATTTTTAACACATTTTATATGTCATCATTGACCATTTTAAGGGTATCTTTGATAGTTTATGAGGATATTTGTATATATTTTTAGATTTTTTTAAGTCATAAACATCCTAACCTTAAAGATGTGTAATGTATAAAGTACCTGGTTTTTCTAATCCTGTGTATTTAGTTAAAACAAATTGCTCCAACAATTTATCCACAGTCATTTCTAAACATTGTTTTTTGAATTCAACATGCACCTAGACACGGCAAAATCATTTATATATAAAATATAATATATATATTATGCAATACTTGTTTGATTTAATCTAATAGTCATGGTTGAAATATACAAGGTTATTGCATTTCAACCCATTCTCAATAAAATTTTTGATAAAAAAAAACAAAAATAGCAGCGCAAAGGGAGCCAATTATAATTAAATATACATGTGCGGCAATTTTGAATTTGTTAGCTTTTGTCAGCGTATTTTTTATGATAAGAAAAATTTATATTTGTGACAATATCCCTTTACGCAGCCATTTTGTTTCAGATGATAACAATCTAAGTCAATATGCAATAACCTGTATATCTTAACCATGAATAGAGCACAAGTTATATTTTTGATTTTCACATAATATTCTAAATTAAAATACTAATTTTAACTAACCTTTCCAATTTCTTCATGATTAGATTCAATTAACTCAGTATATACGTTGAGGAAATCTTTCATTTGTTTTAGATGTGACTGTTCAACTTCTTGGAAAATCTATGTAAGAAATTTAAATTAACTCAATAAATTTAAGAAGCAATATTTATTCGGTTTCTTAGGAAATAAAAAACTATTTTAACCTTGCACGCTGTATTCATTTTTTTTTCAAATTCTTCTTTTACATTACTATATTTGTCGACCAATACTTTGTAATCATCTTGAGCTTTTTTTAATTTTATTTCGGCTTTTTCAATATCCTTCGCAGATGCATTATCTTTTCTGAGCTTATCCAACTCTCCACCTTTTTGTACATAAATATCTTTTGCTTTTTGTAAGGCTAATGTGGTTGACTGAATGGCTTGCACAGCATCTAAAGTTCCGCTTTGTTCTTCTTTAACCTAAAGTATTTGTTTTAGTAAAAAAGAATTTCAGTTGTAAATTCTAAATCCTACTTACATTTTTATGTTTCTTTTGTAATTCATCTGTGTATTTAGTAACATCCTTTACTAATTCACAGACTTTATGTACCATCTGTATATGTATTGTGGTTAATTTCTCAATAGATAGACGAAGTAATTGCCATAAGGGATTGAATGTCCCGGTATTTGAACTACTACTTGTTTGTTTAGCTAATTTTGCAAGTAATTTTGAACATGTTTCTTCAATGTTAGTCCTAATAATAATAATAATATATTCATTAGGCATATTATATACATTTAGATAGTTAATACAATTTATTTTCAGTTATTATTTGAATACAGTTTAGATTAAACATACATAGATAGCTAAATACTACATAGCGTTTGGAAACAATGTTCTTGGTGATCATAGATTAGCAGCTATACGTTGTTAATATAATATCATAGCACAGTACCCAAGAAATTTAGTTTGTACCCGAGTCCCTATGATACTGTAGACAACGTCTAGCTGTGCTATCTATGATCACCAAGAAAATATGGTTTCCTAATGCTACTAAGTCGTTGGCTATCTATGTATGTTTAATCTATGAATACTACAATTTATATTAGCTAGGTATTTACATAAAAAAACCAATTTACCTTTCTCTTAAAAAATCTGATAGATCTTTATTAGCAATCAATCCATGTTTCATATTATGGTACAAAATGTCGAATCCGTTATTCTTTTCACCCTAAAACAGTTGAAAAATTAAAATTATTATTTGTGTTAGGGGTATATAACTACATGTAGAAAATAGTATACACATTGACTGTATAAATTTCCTTTTTTATTTTACAGATTTAGATTTTTGCTCTATGCTCTGATTAGACTTTGGTTCTATGTTTTACACAACAGATTAAGGCAACTGATCTACTGCTATACAAATTAATGAGTACTTACTAAATTTATGTAAAAAGCAAAAATGAAAAATTCATTCTTACATTATAAATTTAAATATATAATGCTTGTAGCTTAGAATTTTAAGACTTGAAATGTTAATAGATACAATGCTCATTGTATCGTATATTTTCAATATTCAATACCAATATCAAAATTAATAATATGTACCAACGTTTAAAATAGAGAACATTTTTAACTATACAAGGATGACATACCTACCTCATTTGATAGAATTAAAATATAACATTTTAAAATACAAGTACTTAATAAGTATTCAATACATTTTACATAAAATGTATAGCATAAGACATAATATTTTATGAAATATGAAAAATAAGTAAGCCAAATTCTGTTGACATAATTTTTTTGTTACTTATAAAAAATTTATTAGTACAAGTTTTTTTTGTATAATTTTTAATTTATGAAACCTGTATCTATTCGACATACATGGACAGTTATCATAATTAAGGGATAGAATTAAGCAAAGTTAAGGGACTTAGCAATTTCAAAATTTACCGACAAAATATACCGCTATGCTTTGCCAAGAGGAATAAAGCAGGGGTCATGTAGCAAACACCTTTGAAGTATCTAACTCCTTGTTTTTGTCTCCTTCTATTTTAACCGTGTTTTATTTATTTACTGAATAGAACTTAGCTAGCTAGTTTGATTAATAAAGGTATTTGTTTTGTTTACTTGTAAATCAATTTAATATTTATTTTGAAGTTTTCCTAACAAGATGCAAACAAATGTATTCCATATATCAATTAAAAACCAAATGTTTTTACTCATTTACTTATCATAAAAATATTGAATTTAGACATAATTTATTGTCTAACATAACTTTAGGATTTTGGTCAAAAGGATTATAATATTGAAAAAGTTATTGATTATTAGGTTTAGGCATGTGTTCTAAGTAAAGCTATTTTTAATATTTGTCTTTCAATTAAATCATTAATGATCGAAAAAAAATTTTTTTTTAATTTTAATTCCGTATTGTAACAAGCTACCTATTTGGAATTAAAAATACTTTGGTTAAGACATATTATCAAACATGTTTGATAATATGTCAAACATTTTCAATGTTTGAAAATAAACATTTAATTTGTTCATTGTACAGGTGTTATAAATATTGAATAAAAGCCAAGCCTTAAGCATAGATGGTATTCTTACTTAAAAGTTAGATTATTGGTCTATTCACTTTAATATAAAAAAAAAAACATTAAACTATTGAAAATAGTGAATGAAAATTTGCTGTCGTACGTTCATAAGAGCGATACAACAAACACATGGGTAGTGTCCTTTTAATATCTCATACACTAATAAAAAAATTTAATATTTTGAAAATTATAATTATTTGGTGAAATAATATAATACAAACAATGTACCTACACATTTAAGTAAATGAAAACAATTAATATATTTTTATTTTTTCAAGTTCATTTTTTAAATACCTACCAGTACTCCAACCTATCTTAGTTTATAAACAGAAGTGCAGTATGTTATACCCAATTAAACTTTATATTTTTGATTGTCCCTATACTGCCCTGCTAAGCAAAAGTGCCGTAAAAACCAAATTTTTAGTTTTGAGAAAAATTCCGTTTTCATTTTATTACACCTTTATTATTTGTTAGTCAATTTGACTTAGTATAAAACATATCCATCTATATAGTTTTTTTTTACGAGGAATGTAATGAAATAATGTTTAAAAGTATTATTCACTTATTATACGAATAAAAGTTACTTTCATGTTATTACTTAGCAATATAAGCCATTTATACTTTTATTTACTAAGGATAAACATCGTAAGTAAATACTAAATTGTAAGATAATAAACAAATAATAAATAGTTCACGACGATCGTGAATATAATACTGACAAATAATAATCAGAACAAAAGTCACATTACTATTTTATCTTAACATACCTACTGGCCTTATAAAATAATAAACTTTCCAAATTAAAACCATGAGGAAAATAATATAGAAACTATTAATATAATATACTGCCGTTACTTCAGAAAAAAAAGTTGCGATGTTAGGTAATAACACAGTAACTCAGGTAGACATAGAAGTGTTAGGAGAAAACACTGTAACTATAAACATATTTATGGCGTTTATGCTTAGTAAGTGTAAGATGCGGCGTTCTTACTTAGTACTTCTAATGTATTTTGATACCGACGGGATTTTCAAAGAATAATAATTGAGTATATAGCTTATTCAATATAATTTCAGGAGCAGTTTTTCTACATATATTGTGTAAAATTGATAAATCTTTCAGATGTCGTATCTAACTCGTTTTTAAATTTTTTTTGAGTTTCGGCACTTTTGTTTTCAGGGCAGTATATTATTGGTTGTAAAAAATAATACAAATTAAAATACCTATTTTTAAATTTCATAAGACATATTGTCTAGCATTGAGGGTTTTTGGTACATTAAAATACATATACTAATAAATTCTGGCCGTAGAACACTTATTAGTCGATTCAAACGCATTAATCAACTGCTTGATCAAGCAGCATAGAAAGCATATGACATAAGCACAAAAATATAAATGACATAAGACGCTGTATTATAGTATCGATCAGTCGAGGAATCATATTTATCCAGTAAAACCATTGTGTGCAGCAACATCGATTAGAATAGGTAAATAAAAAAAATTAAATACAGCCGTGGGGTCAAAAACATAATTGGTATTGATTGGAGTCAACCAAACATAATGAGATACAATTTATTACAACTGGGTATGAGTGTATGTGCGTGGTATGAATGACATGCGTGTGCGTGAGTTTATAACGTATATTAAACGACTAAGTTATGTCCGGCCACCGCGAAATCCAACAACACAGCCTACCTAGTTGACGAGAGACGAAGATTGGTAGGATCGATACCATCGATTATTGATTCGATGGACGCTAAAAAACCTAAGAGACAAACGACAAATATAATATATTTACCCAAAAATAGTCACAAAAGTCAACAGTCATGATGAACGACGTTCGGCGCTGGTCATTCCAAAATCAAAACGGAAGTGGCGAAAACGTGCGGCCGTTTCCGGTCGTCGACGGCGTGTGCGATCGCGATTATATTGGTCGCTGGACGGCGGTCCGCACGAAAATACGAAATGAGCGCGAAATGATGTGACGCCTCAAGCAGGACGACTGCTGCAGTGGTTGTGGTAAAAACGCAGCTTCAGAGCGGAATTCGGTCGCGTCGTCCGACGGCAAGGAAGAGACCGACCGACGGGACTGATAGTGTATTAACATTTACAACTAGAGTGTGCGAGGGAGACGGGGATGAGTGATTGTGGAAAAAAAAAATTATCGGACTCGCTATCACTGCGCGAGCCGAAAACGGTTTACGCCCTCTCGTCGGCCCCGCGAACCGCCGCCGGCGCAACGACGTGACATTGCGACACAGCGACGCAGCACGCCCACGATGCGATCATGGAAGAAACCAGAAGCGTTCCGACAAACGCCTGCCGCCGCCGCCGCCTCCACCGTCGGTATGTGCTATATTATTATTAATAATACGGGACATGTTATGCGGCGTGCGTGCGATGCACCGACCCGTCATACCTACCGTATTACGCAATATTGTTATTGTTGTTATTATTTTTATTGTTGTTGATGTCATCACCCGTCGGCTATGGCCCTTAATTAAAATGAATTCGTTCACGTTCGATGCGAAAAAAATAAATTAATTGGTCAATTCCCCGAGGCCCGAATTTGTATGTACAGTGAAACCTGTACGTAACGGAGAGTCACGGGACCAAAATAATTGTCCGTTATAGACAGGTGTCCGTTGTAGACATTTATCAATGTTTTAAAAATTACAATTTTTACGTATTTGTATTGTTTTATATTTTATAATATGTATACATATTAGGTATAATCTTTATTAATATGTATTATATATGTATTATACACATACATTATTAATTTAATTTTAATTAGGTATTTATTATATGTATTATGTATATTTGTATAAATGTATTAATTATTTCTTAAAAAATGATTCTATTGATGTTTGTTTTTTTAACTTCGATTTGGCCATTTCCAACTCGTGATGGATAATTAATTCGCTCACATATGAAAATCCTTTTTCATCGCTTTTATTTAAATAAAATTCTTTCAGAAGAATAAGTTGTTCAAGAGCTTCTGAATAATTTGCAAACGAGTAATATCCACCTTTTGTTTTAAATTTAAAGCTTTACCCGGCACAGGAGGTGAGATTGTTAAGGAAAAAATGTTCAACTCTGACTGCGAACTGATAGAAACTGAATAAAAACGTTTGATACTCATGAACCGAATTGGTATTAAACTGAATTAACATTCGTTTACATGCATTTAACTCCGGGAGTTAACTAATTCGAATTGAGTTAAATCGGTTTTAACTATGCATGTAACCGCGGTAATGGTCATCATTTATACGTATTGCAATTCATATCTCGATATCTTGGACATAATAAATTCAATAGGTACTCGCAATTAGCGTTATCGTAATCGGCGATAATGTAATTGGTCATAATCCGTGTTTTCACTGAATGACCTAATTGCGTTCCTTATCGACGCTGTTTCGTAGTACCTATGTATGTATGTATGTATTTTCGTCCGTTATGAAATTGTTGGATTAAATATTAGTGTCCGTGTCCGTAATAGAAGGAGTCCATTATAGACAGGTCGAAATACATTAGAATGCCTATCTTTTTGCCGGGACCTGGTCATTTTGTCCGTTAAGAGAGGTGTCTGTTATATACAGGTGTCCATTAAGTCAGGTTTCACTGTATAGGACCTATATTGTAGGTGGGTATCTGCCTACTTATCTACAGCAAACGTGCCATACTTTTGCTCAATTGTGTACCTATAAATAATACCTATACATATTATTAAATTCACCTATAACGGCCAATATGTTAGCCACGGCCGCTGATATTAAATTTTTATTATTGACTATATTATGTTTACCTAATATTGTATCCTACCTAACCTAACCTATGTATTATATTTATTGCAGTTGCTACATATAAATATCATGGATTTTAAGTATAAAGTTATAACTAATAAAGATTATGATTTTAATGTCGGTCGCCGCAATCATCTGTCGACAGTTGTCACGTATCACGTTTCAGTTTCTACCAGTTCAGTGATTACGTCTTATTTGACTGCTATAGCCTATGATATATAATATACAGATGGAGGGGACCAACAAACGCGATATTGCTCCGGACGCTCCGATCCTTTACAGTATAATATGCCAAGGCCATGGACCACCCATAGATGGTGGAATATAATCTCCCCCCTCCCTTTGGAAATTTTTTAATTCTTTATTTCAATTTCCAAAGCAGATTTATAAAAATTAAAAACCGAATTTTGGACGAGTATAGTTTGTGAGTAAGAAATTAACTGTAGTTAACATATGTTAACATCATACCTATACATATTTAACAGATATTAACTCGATAAATTAAAAGTTTACATGGACAAAAATATTAATTTAACTCAGTTTAATAAAAGTTTATCTACTTATTTTGAGTTTTTAAAAACTATCGTTTTTAATAACTTAAAATTATGTAAAAGAATTATTTTCAAAAATATTAATTTTATTTGAAATAATATTAGTCAAATGATCGTTTAATGGATAACTCCGTAAATAGTATATAAATCAGTGGAGTAACTGGAGGAAGAGCATAAAAATGTTTGGGCCTTGCGCCCTTGCGCAATCTTATCCTGTAGTTTTTCGAACTCCAAGAAATAATAAAAAAATATTGAGGACTCATCGAATTGACTTTTACTGTTTTACATTATTTAATTTGTTTTCATCTATGCTATACTTTCTATACTATTTAATATCTACTGTGTAGACATGTATTGTAGTTTAGTCTTATCGTGTTCTGATAAAATTACATTTTTATCCACAACATGCATATTATACGAAAATAATAAAATTACGATAACGATTAACGAAAAACGATAAAGCATTATATTACATTTCTAATTAAAACTTAAAATAATTAATTTCTATGTTAATAAAACTATATCACTTTATCCGTACGTATATACTATAGCTATTAATTAAATGAAATAATAATGCATAACATGGATACAGCATTCATATCTACACGAAACTTACGTGTATTGATCAAAATAACGGAGAGAGAAACAATGATTCTCACTCGCACAGAAGCTTCTGAACCTAGGCCATAAAAAAACAAACAAGGGTGAAAAGAGGTGCAATGATTTTTTTTTTTGGAAATCACCTACGTATATTTTATTAAGTATACCTATATATAGGTACTTATATGACTATACATAATATGGATATATCTATATTCTCTGCAAACACCCTTGGATTTCTCAAGTGTTTGCTCTTTAAGCATATTGGCAAACCCATATGGCTATATCTCTTCATTTATATTTTATATACATTCACCTATTGGTAAAATTTTATTTTAAGGGGACGTTACAATAACATTTGTTGTCTCCGTCTTACAAGTGCGTAACATAGCAAATTTAACGCTCAGCAGAACACGTTTATCGCCGTAAATTTAAAAATTAGAGTGAATTGGATACCAATAAAATTACCAAAATGTTTGGGACTTATAATTTTTTTTTTTTTTTGGGGGGGGGCTTAAGCCTCTTAGCCATCACTTTTAGTAACGCCCTTGATATTTAGGTATTTAGGTATTTACTAATTACGTAGTTATTAGTAGCCCAATAGGGAAATGTTTTATATTTAAATAAATATTTTTCTTTATTAAACTATCTACACATTTTTCAACATCTATATAAAGCAATTTATATTTATATTGGTATCATTCGTGTTAAATATTTAAAAATAAATAATATATTATGTAGGTATACCTATATTTACGAACAAATTGTTTGATCAATTTCTTGCTACAACTTTTAAAATAATGATAGGTAGGTAAGTAATTTCCAATAAAAACACAATGTCGCTTCTATATAGATACAATAATAAATAAAAATACCATTTATAGTCAATAATACTCTATATTATACAGTAAACATACATTTCCTACCCACGCGTATAACGTAAATAAAAATTATAAATTATAAGTTAAAAGTATCATCATCGTATTATACATTTAATATTACATGGTGATTATATATAGGTATATAGCTACGGATTTTTATTCCTTAAAAGTTCACAATGTTTTAATCTAAGTATGTGATTTTGATAGGCATTTCCAAAAAAAAAATATTTAAAAATAAAAATATATTTTGTTCGAGAATTAAATTTACGATATTTCAAATTGAAAAATTTGTATACCTAATGTGCAGTCCCCTTAAAAATAACGGGAGATCATCGTTATTAATTGTAGGCATATGTAGCCAATGTAATAATGTTTTTAATTACCTGCCTATAGGATATAATATTATGAATTTAAATAATTATATTACGACATTACGTATATAATAAGCTAGCTGTATAATATATGTATATACCTATATATTATATGCATTCCCGCATGACCAAATGTTCAAACAATTTTGTCGCATGCCATTAAAAAATAATATAACGTTAAATTTTTAATCGTTAAAGCGGCTGACTTGAGAATATTATCAGAATAATTATGTATTTTAATATTTATAATTTACATACGTATAACATTGCTACTGTGGCATAGTAATTACCATAAAATCGAGAAAAACACTGCGTTATCGTCTATTTAAATTATTTATGTGCTTATTGTATTACAACTATATACATTTATACCTCATATAGGTGGTTATTACATTTTATTTCTAATTATTTAATGTAGTGCATTTGTTAAAATTAGGTATTATAACTAGTTTGAGTACAGAAACATTAACTGCATGTCTACCTATATGTATAGAAAATAATACAGAAAATATCATAAATAATCATACCTTTCTCTTGTAGTAAAATTTGATTTATTATAAGAAATAATATAGATATATGATATAGTATAAAATACTATAAATCATATTATAATCACTTGCCAGAGACGGCTGTCGGCTTAGCCAGTGACCTATTGGCATTTGGCATTAGCATTGACCTGGACAACTATCAACTATATTATACATTTATTTGTATAAAATAATCAGTGGGTAGGTTATTCATTTTATAAATTCTACCTATAGCCTATAGTTTTACATAAATAAACTGCCTAGTAAATAAATTAGTTAAATATTGTTTAATACGTCCACAACTATATGGTTGGAAATGTTTAATTATTGTTTAAATCGTTTAAAACCAATACCGGCTATACATGTCCTATATAAGTCAAAAAAATGTTCTAGAAAAAATTTACGTAGAGAGAGGGGGGGAAATGATGATAATACAAAAAAAAATATTTATATGTTTAAACTTAAAAGTGTTAAATACTTATCTCAAAACTCATAAAATATTTATATACCTACATTATTTCATGTACTATAAATACAATTTAGTTACTTGGTCTAGTAAATTAAGAACAATGAAAAGATCATACTAATTAAATAACATATCGAAATTATAATTTATTAAAATATTAAAAATACTTAAGGATTTTATTATATGAATTTAAATTAAAATAATTAATTTTCAATCTTCCATAAAATTATAAAAATGGTAAATAACTTATTAATTAACAATTTATTTTATATAATTAAAATGAAATAAAAAATGATCAATTTCAATAATTTCTATTTTTATAACATTTCATCATAAAAGAGTTTAAAAATTACAAAGATTTCATTCTTGCTTTTTTCTCTGCAAAAGTTTCAATAACTGAAACAAAATCTTATGATGATGTAATATCACTTTTAATAGTTAACAAAGACAAACCGTCCAAACGTTCTTGTGTCATATAAGACCTGAGTGTTTTAATTCTTTTTAATGGAGAAAAAGATCTCTCACTGGAACAGTTAGTAGTTATGTTAATACTTAGTACACGGCATTGTCAAGTTATATTTGCAATAATATTTCAATATTAGGAAATGTATGACGTATATCCTTTTACGTAAATATTTCAATTGACTTTGAGGGTTTACTACTTTACATGTGGATTCTGGAAAAACCGAGGGAAAAACTATTTCTTTCAGTTCTTGAAATTGTATACATATACGGCAACATTGGACTTCAATTACTATACTAGTTTATTTATAACATTTAATGTTTTTTCCGTATTCATTTCCGTGAATAAGAAAAACTGAATGTAGCATGACGTATATAATATTGTCAAAATCGAATGAAATATAAACCAGTGGTTCTAAAAATGGTAGTTGTATGAGCGAAATGCTCATAGCGTCACTAACGACGGGTTAATCTTTAAATACTGGCCTTGATGAAATCTATAAATAGTTATTAGGCATCAAATATATCCGATGTTCAAACAATTTTCTATTATTATTATTTTAATATTTTGTGATGGTAACTGATTAGCAGTGGGGTGTGGAATGACAAAAATAACCAAAATTCAACTGACAATTTAATGATAAAAATATACTGAACTTTGACAGTTGGTTTTACATTTAACAAAATACATATTTGTGGAATTAATTTTAAAAAAAAATTTTCTACAACCTACGGAGACCGGGGCCCCTCAGAAATTGGGGGCCAAGTGCAAGTGCTCCATCTGCACTTGCGTAAATCAGGGCCTGGCTTCTAGAGTTATCCACACAAATTGTCTGATAACTTGAAGATATAGGCTAAAAATAATGCCTGAACGACCTTTATTATTAATTATTTATTAGCCTGAAATGTTTTCTCAGGCCACCCTGTCATACTTGATGTAATATTTACAATAACAGTACCCAAAGAATTACTAATGTAGTCGTTTAAGTATACACTACCTATTTACCTACCTAAAACTATGATTTTTTCGTAAATTGATTGACCGGTAACGGGTACCTAATCCCCAATTGTCCTATATATTTTTAATATTTAATTATTATAGTTTAATATAAATTATAATAGTATATATCTATAATATATATTTGAATCTATAACATATTGGTGGACGGTAGTATTATTGTAAATATAACAATGTAGATGATATGTTCAATGTTGTAATAAAATGATAAATTAATAATTGTAGGTACCTAAACTGTAATATTTATTAAAATAGACAACTAGGCATAGGCGCAAATAGGGAGGGCTTTAGGGGCTAAGCCCCCCAAAAATGTCCATAGCCCTCCCAAACATTTCCTGCATTTTGTTTTAAGCTTATTCAATATTATCAAAATAAGGCCCTATTAGCTCTATTACTCTATTATCCCCCCCCCAAATCTCAAACGCTATTTGCGCCTATGCAACTAGGTACCTACCTATGCATTTTTAATTCATATAGGTATCTTAAATAATTATTAACTTATATTTAAATTAATTTCACCAGAGTGTCAAGAATATTAAATAATAATTAATAATTATTAACTACCTATTTTATACTTTTAAATTTTAACATGATTGTAAATAGGATTTTAAAACATATATGTATTATACTTATTATCTTCAAAAAAAATAAGAGCGAGAATAACAACAAATAGTGCCTAATGAGAAATGGCTAATTATATTATAATTTGTAGGTATGTAAAGGTAATAGGTATGTATATTCCTGAAACAGTTGAATCTCTTTTATCATTAGATGTCTATAGTTAGGTACAACGTAGGTACATGACTAAACTACTAAAGTGTATATACTTTGAAATTCGTACAATCTTACTGCACAGCAAAATATAGGGAGATGTATACGATTGTACGGACTGCCATAGTAAGATTGTATCCAACAAGAGGCTGATAAAAATGTCAAATGAATAGACCAAAGACGATATTCAGCTGGATAGCCAGGGCCATAATATATTTCTGGCTATTCACTGAAACAACATTATGTACATTTCAAAAATGAATGGGATAAATGAAAAAGCTTCGTACGACCTCTACAAATTTAATTGCAGGATGAAACCGTATCACAATATTATACGTAGAACAAAAAACTAATTGAGTATTTACAACTCGCGTGGCACTTAACAGAGCAGTAAACATTATATTCAAATATATTTTTATTTTCATTGTTTGTAAAATATAGTGAATTTGGTCTTCGGTGTATTATTTGAATAATTCGTCCATACTCTCTCTAAAAAAATAGTGATCTTAGAATTAATATCAAGTAAATAATTGTTCACTATTCTTTTAAAATAATGTATTCATATACCTATAACTTATGTATGAAACAAAGAGTGAGTAGAGAAAAAGATGGAGAGTGAGAGAGAGTGATGGAGAGAGAATATCCAGATAGTGAAAAAGAGAGATAAGTTGTTGAAACAATACATTTATGCATTGTGCATTTCATAAGTTTCATTATTTAAATTTAGGTAGGTAACTCAGTACCTATATACTATATACCCATTTTTTTATTTTTTTTTTTCTATGAATATCAATTAAGTTTTATTTGTTGGGCCAAAAAGCGTGACAATTTAATACAAGGCTCCTGATATATTGTTACAAAAGCAGTAGAAAAATATTAAAAATACATAGGCACAATTTTTTTTATAAGCATATAAATTTCGAATTTTGAAAAAATGTATCAAATTTAAAATGTAAAAATTATTTTGTAGTCAAAAATTTATAAAATGTTCAACTTTTTTACGTATCCACCTTTTTTAAATTACGAACTTACAACATTCAGTTTTAATTTCATCTTTGAAAGCAAAATATTTAGATAGGTAGAGTATTACGAATTACGATACCTACACTAAAGTCGAATTTAGGAGTTAGGTTAGCTTAGTTGCCTAGTTACTAACTTAACCCAATCTTAATAATTAAAAATATATGTTGTTATAGCTTAGATTAGTAACCTAACAAAACCTAAATCGTGATCTTAAATTTACTGTACATTTATTGAAAAAGTATGCATTTATGGTCTTAAATTAAAAACCCTAAAATATGATAAATAAAAATAGTATTTTTTGATTTATAGTAGAATATATATCAAATTTATTACTATAGGTCAGCATTAAAATGAATAAATATAGAAAAAAAATTCGCAATTTAATAACTATTTGATTCCTAATTATTATACTATAGGAAATGTAATTATTGTAAAATTAAGTATACATTCGGAAGATTTATCCTTGAAAGTCAGCAATATTCACTCCAAACCCCCTTAAAAATAAATTCTAGGATCGCCCCTGTCTATGTCAAGTTTACTATATTTTATAGCATAAAAACAACTTAAGAATTTATGGATTCTATAAGCGGTGTGCCTAATATAGTAAATAAATTGACATTAAAAAAAGATGTCTGCGTGTTAGATTTTTTTTGCCTAAAATAAAATGCTACTTAATGTTAATTCTTGAACTTACGAATGGGCAAGTCTTATATAGTACTAAATGTGTTATACAAAAGATAAATAAAAATAATATTGATGCGAGAACTCCAACTTAATTAATAAGTGTAAATTATACAATATAAAATATAGGTTATTATAATATTATGTTCTAATAATGCTACGCAACTTTAGTTACATAATGACCTTATGCCCTTATAGCAGTATAAAGTGTTAGAGTATTATAGGTACCTATATTATATTATTATAAATTATAATATAATACAGTAATCAGTTAACATTATTAAATATTAGTACAAGTTTAATTTTAAAGGACGCAGTGTACATTGTATATATCCATAGGTACTATATAATATTAAAACATGATTCTGTCAACTTTTTTGTCTTGTGTGAAATATGAGAATGGATGTTATTAATTTATTATATTACAGTAATAAAATACATATATACTAAATGGTTAGCTCCTAGATATATGATATATGATATACCTATTATATATATCGTTATTCAATTTCTATACCTATGCATTATATGCGAATATATGCGATGTTCGTTTATTTATATTTTCACGTAAATATATTTATATTGTGTACACGCAGTATACTAAGTAGTAAGTACACACTACTAGTATACTATTCATGTTGTTTATTTTTGTGATAGGTACCTACATGTTATTAAATATTATTATATCGTCAACGGGTAATATAAATGTGTTTTTATTATTTGAATTTCACATGAATTTGTTAACGCAAGTACGCAACCACTCCCAATAATTTAATTAGTTAAAACAGTGAACAGTTAAATTTATAAGCACTCTGTATCTGTAATTATGTTATACTATAATAAATTGTAATTTTTACTAGAATCGGGTCATAGGCACTACTAGACTTCTAAAACGTGAGATAATTATAAATGCCTCACAGATCTGTTTGGGGCTTTGCCTCTCCTCCCACATGACCTATTACCAAATTACACAATCTTGCAAGTTATAAATCTACAGTAATAATCAATACTTGAAAAATTTTAACACAATTTAACACACTTCATATTAATGATAATGACGAACTATAATATAATATGTATAATACATTTTTTATTAAAATATTATTAAGATTTTACCGATAAAACTTATGGTGAATTACCAGTTATACTTAGGCTACTATCTATTTAGAACTTTTTGATATGACCTATTAGCTAAAAATTGGGTAATTTGAGTAATCCATTTTTCCGTAATATGTATCGTAATGCTAATCAGTAATCATCCATCCATTATAGGAATATGTAACTTAACAATTGAGTATAAATATTTTATTTTCATATAACTTATTACTAGTATTATTATTCATCAGAAATGTCGGAATGGACTATAGGAAATTAAGAACTGATACTTTTTCGGTTTTCAATAATCTTGTTATGTAGTACAAAAATACTGCACAATTTAAGGAAAAAATATAGGCAAATTATTGATTTTGTTGACTTGTCAGTGTTTGAAAATCATACCTCGCTAATTTGTGGCAAAAGTGGGAAAAATAACGAAAAAACTATAACTCAAGTTCATTTAGTTTAAGATTTCAAAAGATCAATAAGTTAGAAGTTAACAGTTACAAATCATAAATTAAACTCGATAAATTAAAAGTTGTTACGAAAAAAAAATATTAACTTAATTAAGTATAAAAAAGTTAATCTACTTTTTTTAATTAGGACCTATGTGGAACATAAAGATTGAATGCGTTCTTTCTAATTTCCTGAATTATAATAAACAATTTTATTGAACTTTTATCGTAGGAATTGTAGGTAGAGTACTAGAGTGTATAAAATATAAATACCTATTTTACAATAAATGATTATTGAATATTTAAGCTATACACATCTTCAATTAATAATTTAACAAATATTATTTTTTTTATATCAAATAGCAATTGAAGGTATAATATAATATTTTGCCTATCTAATCTACTAAAATATATATCTATATACAAAATTATTTTATCAAGAACAAAACTAAAATGTTTATATTATTATAATATTAGGTTAGGTATTTTTATTGTAATATTAATATTTACGTATAAAAAACCATAAAGATGAATATTTTTTTTTAACTTGATGGACTATTTTTATATCAACTGAGAAACGCTAAGTTATTACAAATGTCAATCACATAGTTAAGGTAATAAGTTAATAAGAAATTAAGCTAACTAGTAAATAATACCCACCTTTGATTTGTAGTGAAAAGTAAAAGAACATTTTATAGAGTGTGTGAGAGTCTAATCAGGAAATTTTATCGCCTATATGAATGTTTTTTTTAATCAGTGCACAACCGTACACGTAGGTACCTACATATTAAAATTTTAAATATAATATATTATAGTCATTATTAAATTATTCGCTATTTCACTACCTACCATATCTATATACACCACGATATATGCCTAAATATACGCGTTAATAGATCTGCCATATATTTATATTATATTTCCATATAGCTTAATATACATAATCATATAATATATATACCTACCTACATAGTATATAACAATAAGTTATAGCTAATATAGTAATATAACGTCTATTAACTTAAATATGTAAGTGTATACATACAGCATAACAGTATAGTAGCTGGTATAATATTGAAATTTAACACGCAACCGCCGTACGTGTTGGTACCTATATTATTATGGAAAATTAAATATCATATTATTATATATTAGTGTAGTATTTACCTACTATATTGACGATCACCGGATCGCGAACACTTTCGAACACACAATTATTATACTCACCAGGCACACGAATATACCATACTCCTATTATAGTCCTATTATATATGTATATAATATTAAAAATACCTATTATATATTTTTATTGTGTAATAATGATAATAATAAGAATGTTTTAAATTATTAAAAATTTTTTTATATATATATATATATATATTATATTAATTTATACAAGTACACTATACAGAGTGATAGTAGGCGTTACTGTTTTTGGAAGTATTGACGATAGTATTTTTCTTTTGATAATTTAAAGTCATTAAAAGACAAAATGTTTTAAAATGACAGCATAATATAATATATAATTAATATACCCACACTATTAATTTTATATTCCGAAAAGAATATTATTTCTAAATATTTTTTCTTATATAGGTACTATTATAATTTCTTTTCAAATTTTGTTAAACTTAAAATATTTATAAGTTATAAGTTGTATATGTTGTAAACTTGTAATTAATTAGGTACCCAACTATTTGTTTGAAATTTAAATTACAATTCTCAAAAGGACGTTTATCTGCTTTGGAAATTAAAAATCTTTCACAATGTCATTCATAAAAGTACCTAAAAAAATTAAAATTTGCACAATGATAATAAAAATATACCTATAACATATAGGTGTAATATTTTATTAATAAAATGTTGTTTTGTATAATGACTATATAGTGACTCAACTATTAACATTTTGAATTTGTTGAAGCCTACAAAGTACCCCGATGGACCTTTGTCCCTATCCCTCTTTTAACTGCCTATATTTATTATAAGAATAATAAATAACATAATAATTATTTTTACTCTAGTTTCATTTTTACCTCAATTATTATTACTACCTAATGAAAATGTTACGACTTGTTTCAAGTCTTACTTAAAAAACTTAAAGTCGGAAATATCATTATTTACCAAGTTTTCAAAAAGGTGAATTAGTAGGTATAAGGTACCTAATGAACTGTAATAATTAGAGTTATCCACGGTGGACAAATATAAAACTTGCATAGGTACAACAAAATAGTATAAATACATGTCTTTACAAAACCGTTTATTAAATATGTATACAAATTACAAAGTACCATTCTTGTGTCTTATATTGAATTTATGTCTATTGAGCGATGATACCGTTGGCATATATGCCTTTGAATATGTGCATGTAATGTAGGTACCTACAATATTTTATTGAGCAATATGTTAGTGCTTTATTATTATTTATATTACCTATATGAGTTCGATAACTAATTTTTCTTTGTGGAACTATAAGGAGTTTGGGGACCTCTCCTGGCTAAGCTCAGCTCTCCCTAGTTGTGATTATGATTTCATATTATATTATTATGTAGTTATCTGAAAAATATTTCCAAAAACGTTAATTATTTCAAGCCGATGAGTGTTTACTTATTACTATTAAAAGAATCACTCTGTATAAACTGAAATAGACGTGCGCGATGCGACGACCTTCATCGGAAAATTTCCGTTTCAATTAATGGTGTGAATAATAACATGATGACGTAGGTACCGTACTACATATTATTATGAACAAAATAATGACACAGATACCTAACGTACTGTTATTGTTACGCTGTATCCCACCACACAGACTAAAATATGACAGTATTATTAAATTATTGGTTTATTATAATTTTATCTTCTACCTAACTAGGCGTAAATGCGTTTCAATATTTATAAATTGGGGCGCACACGAATTGCGTACCAAAACACGTAAACGAGCTTTTTTGAATGAATTTCGTCCGGGACGCAATTCATGTTACCTTTTTATCTATAGTTGAGTGGTTCCTAAAGTAATATTAAAATAATAAAGATTTCAGGTTATATAAAAAATTGAAACTGTAAAACATAAAAAAAATTAAATTGTAAAAATATAATACCATAGTATAAATCCTCATATATTCACGTCATATTTAAAAAAAAAATTTTAATTATAAAAATATAATATCATAGGTAGTACAAATCATAAGTCATAAACACATATTATTTCAATTTTGTCTGTAGGTATTTGTATTTATAACTTTGGTGTTGTACCTGCTATGTACGATGTTATCTTATATAGTGCGTCTCGCATGTAATCCATAGTTACATATTGATTGGAAAGTCTGTAATATTTTTTCAAAAATATCTATAGAAGTACAAACCATTAAAAGCTAGTTTGCATATAGGTAATAATATTTTGTTTGTAAAATTATTTAATTTTTATATTATATAATAGCATTAACATAAATGTAAACATAACTCATACCTAAGTCTTTTACATTTTGTTATTATCAAAATAAACAATTTACAAATATTCAGCGGATTGATAGTCGGTGCCCGCGGAATTAATTTGTAAAAAAACTCGGTGAAGTTGAGATGCAATCGATAGATTTTTTACGGGTAAAAAGGTAATTTCGGCGCAATCGATATCGGATATACGCCCTTGCGCTTAGGCAACACTTTACATATAGATGGCCAGGTGGGTGGGTATTAGAAGAAGAAAAATAGGACATTTTATGGGTTGGTATAACAATATTACAAGGGGTAGGTTAGTAGGTCCCCATATAACCAAACACTATTTATATCAGTGGGGTGTCTCAAAAAAAAAAAAAATATAAAAAAATAGTGTTCCTCAAATAATTTTAGGTGACCTACGCCTCATAACATTATTATACTTACCTATAAAATGCCTTATTTTCCTTCTATCAATACCCACCTACCCATATTTAAGATGTTGCCTAAGTAACACTTGGACTCCATGTTACACGCCATGACTTAGGTACTATATAGGTATATTATAAAATTGTATAGCTTACCTAACTATACACCTAGTTTCAATATGGTATATACGACAATCTTTTAACTTTAACAACAAAGCCTCATATTTAAAACCCATTGAAAAAATTAAATAACCATTAATCTTAGGCACCTACGATAACTAAGATGCTATCTCAGTAATTTAAGGTTTTATTGTTTGTTAAAACTATCGTGAACGGTAAATAATGTATGCTTGTTAGTTGTTTGTAGGTACTTTGTACAATTGTACCTACTTTTTGTCAATTCTAAGGATGGGCCTTATAATTTGATCATACCTATCCTGAAAATGGACATGAGATCGATCAGGCCAAATAATTTTAATATCAATAACTTTAATTCCAAATTATCAACATTTAAAATGTTATAAATTTCAAATAATTTAAATCAAATTTATAGAAGGTGGGAAACAATTGATTCGCTGCAGATTTACCTAACACAATTCACAATAGTAGACATTATAACAAATAGGTATGCATTAAAATATTATTTAAGTAAGAGTTTTAAATTCCCAAGAAAAGTAATTTCTAAACGAACATTTTTTTGACTTTTATAGAAAATAAAACTAAAAAAAGGTGGGTAAGTGGATGTCGCTCTGCTGTACAGTAGGTTATAAGTGGGTCACTGTAATGGATGGTGTTAAATTTGAATTCAATGATATAATATCATTGTACTTATAAGAAAAACAATTTTGAGCGAAAACGCTCAGTCAGCCTATGATTTTAATAAGTATATTTGATGATATTATTGTAGTTGCGTGACGCTGGCACCCGCAAGTATGAATTTCAACTCAAAAACCACATCAGTAATTGTTATACAATTTGTACGAATTTGTAACCACAATTCCAAAATTTGTACACCCTCCCGTCGCCCGTAAAATCCAAAAACGATTTCCGGGTGCCAGCGTCACGTGATGCTCGTCGGACGATACACCGGTTGCTGACCACTCAACTACCTATACAGTGTAAACTATATGTAAATACAAATATAATATAAACTAGAACTAATAGCCAAAGTAACTAACATCAAAAAAAATTAATAAAATAAAAATAAGTAATTCGTACTTAGGTACTTGAAATATTTTAAGTGTATTTATATTATTTATTAATATTGTTTACGTGGAACCTTGTTTTAAATTTTTAATGCTTGCCTGTAAAAGTTAAACATTTTATACATTTTTAACTAAAAATAATTATTCAAATTTAAATTTGATAAATTTTGTCAAAATTCGATCTTTAAATGCTTATAAAAAAAAAAATGTGCGTATGTATTTTTAATATTTTACAACTGCTAAGTATTGTAAAAATATATCAGGAGCCTTGTATTAAATTTTTACGCTTTTTTACCAAACAAATACATTTTTATTGATATTTATAGAAAAAAAAAAATTGAAAACTGACAATGTCCGTAAACAGCTCAAAAAGAGTCAAAATATTTTCAAAATTTCATGGTGTATAGAAAATGAAAATATGAAAATTCAGTGAAATTGTCATGTATCTAAGGTTATTCGTTTTTGAATTACCTACAACGAAATAACAAAATCTGCTACATGAGATATGGAGTGTAAAATCTTGTAAAAATATGAAATTCAAACACTCATAAAAATTTAATTTGATTAGCTCGAAGATATTTTTTTTTGATAAAGATTTGAACTTATGAATGATCATGTATTACATTTTCAAATCTTAGATTTAAAAATGAAAATTTTTATGAATTTCTAACTCAAAATAATTTGCAAATTTTCGTCATTTTTACGTATTTTGTCAATATTTGAACCTTAAATGCTTATAAAAAAAAAATCGTGACTATGAATTTTTAATTTTTTTCATCTGCCTTTGAAACAATATAAGAGGAATTTTCTATTAAATTTTCAAGCTTTTTTAACCAACAAATACAATTTTATTGATATTTATAGGGAAAAAACTAAAAATAATGGAAAATTAAAATGTCTGTAAAGAGCTCAAAATAAGTCAAAATATTTGGAAAATGTTATGGTGTATAAAAAATGCTAATATAAACATTCAGTCAACATTTCATGTACCTACGGAAATCTGTTTAAGAGTTGCATCAAAAACCAAAATCAATTTTGTTAAAAACAGATTTTGCGTAAAAATTACCGTTATTCCTTAATTTGTCTTTTGTTTTTTCCAGCACTTTTGAAAATTACTAGATAAATGACCTCCCAAAGTACCAATTAGATTCACTTTCCTATCAGAAAAGATACTGTTGAAGAAAATCCAAGCACTTTTACTGTCCTAAAAGGTGATGACAGACACACAAATAAAAAAACACGCATCATTGTAAAATCAACACTCAGAATCTAAAAGGTGGGCAAATGGGTGTCGCACTGTTTTGCAGTAGCTTACCAGTGGGTCACTGTATAATGGATGGTATTAAATTTGATATAATATCATCGTATAAGAAAAATGATTCTGATCTGATTTTCTCTCTCCTTTAGATTTTCACCCAGAATGAATAGTCATCAAATTTGAAATCGAATTATTCTTCTACTGTATATTGTATAATTGTTATTATTGTACCTATATCATGTATATCAGACAAAAAAAAAATTAACACATCATTGTATAAAATCAATACATTCATCGCTCCACTCAGATCTGAATAATTAAGGTTTGTATCTTAAATGTATGACTTTACGCTTAACTTTTTACATTTTAGAAATAAAAAGGTGGGTAAGTGGATGTCACTCTGCTGTAGGTACAGTAGGTTACAAGTGAGTCCCTGTATAATGGATGGTATTAAATTTGAATTCAATGATATAATATCATTGTATAAGAAAAACGATTCTGAGTGGAGGCGATATGTCAGTCTAGGTATAAGACATATTATTATAATATAGTCTATGGTATTAGTATGGTATATACTTTAGAAGTTTCAAGTATACCCAAGAATAATATTATACAATAACAACAAAATAATTAAAATAGTTATTCTAGGTTTTTAATATGTAATTTTGTCCAAATTTGAACTTAAAATGACTATAAAAATAAACTGTGTAAATGTATTTTTTAGATTTTTTAGTAACAGAATTAATTATTGACGTGGAATCTTGTTTTAAATTTTCAAATCTTAGATACAAAAGTTGAACATTTTATAAATTTTTAACTACAAAATAACTATTCAAATTTAAATTTGATAAATTTTGTCAAAATTCGATCTTTAAATGCTTATAAAAAAAAATTGTGCCTATGTATTTTTAATATTTTTAACTGCTATTGTAACAATATATCAGGAGCCTTGTATTAAATTTTTACACTTTTTGGCCCAACAGATAAAACTATATTGATATTTATAGAAAACTGACAATATCCATAAAAAGCTCAAAAAGAGTCAAATTATTTTCAAAATTTTATCGTGTATAGAAAATGCTAATATGAAAATTCGATGAAATGTTCAAGTATCTGCAGTCATTCGTTTTTAATTACAATAAAATAAGAAAATCGCTACAACAGAAATCAAGTGAATATCAAATGTTGTAAAAATATGAATTTCAAAAGCTCATAAAAATTTAATTTGACTTGCTTGTAGTCATTTTTATTTAAAAAAGGTAGACAAACTTGTGAGGAATTTTGTATTACATTTTCAAATCTTAGATTTAAAAAGAAAATTTTTATGAATTTCTAACTCAAAATAATTTGCAAATTTTCGTCATTTTTACGTATTTTGTCAATATTTGAACTTAAGTGCTTATAAAAAAAAAGTTGCTCTAAAAACCAAAATCGATTTTCTCGAAAACAGATTTTGCGAAAAAATTCCCGTTTTTCCTTAATTTTTCTTTTGTTTTTCACGTTGCTTTTAAAAACTACAGGGAAATATTTACTTTTGACCTCCCAAAGTACCAACTAGATTCACTTTCCTATCAGAAAAGATACTGTTGAAGAAAATCCAAGCATTTTTACTGTCCTAAAAGGTGATGACAGACACAAAAAAAAAATAAAAAATAAAACACACATCATTGTAAAATCAATACATTCATCGTTCCACTTAGAATCTAAAATGTATTGCAAATATTCCTTAGATGTTAAAATAAAAATGTACATTTTTAACTATAAAATAATTTGTAAAATTTCCTAATTTTGATGAATTAAGTAAACATTTTTAGTTTTTTTTACGAAATAAAACATAAGTACCCATTGGTTATTAACGGGAAAACTTTTCCAATTAACATAAAAGTTTCATAGTCTAATTTATTTTGAAATGGTATCTATTTTGTATATTAAAAGAACTCACATTATTAAAATAATATACGTTTATTCAGTGGAAAATTAGAACATGTTTCAAAAAATTAATAAATTTTTGTAATAGGTCTGTAAAATAAAATTGTCGCAATAGGTAATAATTTAAATCAGAAATTTTTTTTAATCAGTTATCAAATTTTTCAGGCTTAAAATATTTTATTATAATTAATACTTGAATTTAAGTATACATCTATAGTAATAACTAGTACCTTAGTAATATTAAATTAATTATAAATTATTATGTCGCCTGTTGTATAGATTTTGTGGATACAATACTACTTCTTTATATTTAATAAAACAAACATTAATTAACATTAACTTTTATCATTGTAATTAAATTATGATTAAGCCTTGAACAAATTACATAAGCAATGTAATATTGCTTTATAATGAATAATGAAAACAATTTTTTTGTAATTTAATTTCGGGCAGAATGCTCAAAAATGTGTGTAGAATATTAAAAATAGGAAATAAAATTTAAATTTGATTTGCAATGATTCTAATGGTTCCCTTGATATTATTTATCACCTAATACTGGCACATTTATTATTATGATATACCGCGGTTATGAAAGGCGTTAAGAGGATGTCAGGCAATATTTGTTTTCTTACTCTGGCCTATGCAGAACATAGACAAGACACATTTATGCAGAATCATTTTTTCTATGTTTTTAAGTCACCAATTAAAAAAAGATAAAGAATAATAGGTATTTGTGAGGGAATGACATTTGTGACACAATTTGTCTAAATATTGTCTCTTAAACATAATTTAAATTTACAAATTTTTTTTGTTTATTTTGAGTCAAATTACAATAAAATGTAAAATCGATGTGTCATTCCCTTAAAAATATTATTCTCTATCTTTATTATAATGGGTGATTTTACTCTAAGATTACATAAAAACATAGAAAAAATTATTCTGCATTAATGTGTTTTGTCTATGTAGCGCGTAGGCTAGTGAGAGTAAGCAAATAGTGTGCTGACATCCTCTTCATATTTTAGACTACAATATAGTTTCACCATTTGTAAGAAAAAACTAGTCAATAAACTTGAAAAATGTTAGCAAATATGGTGTCAGCCAGGGACTAGTGTCATAGATTTACAATATACTATCACAACACATCAATATTTTACCTGAGAAAAAACAAAATAATTTACCAAAAATTGTTAATATATATTGTAAATAGTATAAAAAATATAAATGTTTATTGTATATAATATAACTAATAATCTATGTAGGTAATTAAAATAAAACAATAGGTACATTTAAAAAAAAAAAACCCCATATAAATTTGTATGTTACCTTTTAAATTTATAATACATTCTAATGATTATTACTTAATTAGTTAATTCTAATACTTAATTTAGAAATTTAAACTAAGTAAAAAATGTTATAACAATTTAATCATAGATTTAAGTTATTAATAAGAGAGAAAAATTAAATAACTAAAAGTTTTTAAATATTTTTATTTTAACATTAAATAATTTATTTTAACTTTCGTATAGTGTTTCTTATAATTAAAATGATTAATCTACACATGTGAAGTCACAGCACTAGAAACATTGACTGGTGGTAAATAAAATGATCGTATCTGGCGGTGAAGATCAGCTACTACTCTATCATCTTTTTCAAATGCCACTACACTTCTGGTAAACTTTATTATTCCTAAAAGGAAATAAATAAATAAATCTATTTTTAAATCAAGATAAACATTTATGTAAAATAAAATAATAGCGAATAAAACACTGTAAACCATGTTAAGAATAAGATAAAATAATATTTTTGTGTATATCAATCTTCTTATTGAAATTTAGTTTTACTTTGAGGTTGAGCCTTTGAAGTGGTTTAAAATAAGTGAGGGTGGCTAAAAATTTGATTAATATTGATAAAAATATTTGTTAATTTTAAGTATACTCTTTGTGTATGAATGTTAGCAGTTAAAAAAAACAACTAACGCTGTATACGTTCAGCCTTTCAGGGATCTACATACATATATACTAGAAAGTAGCAATCACTACGGAAAGTAGTCCTTGGCATCCAGAGTGTACAGAAATCAAATAATAAATTGCTGTTAAAATTTTTTTTTATAAATGTTTGTAATATGTATTAATTGAAAAATAATTAATAAGCGATAGCGATGCTGTCGATGTAATGCAATGTTGTCAATGCCACAAAAAAAAAGAGTTACCAAAAACAACTAACGTTTATTATAATACATTAGGTTAGGTAGAGGTTAGTGGCGTATACATAATTTTGGTATGTGTGGGATCAGAAAAAAAAATGATATACTATACTCCGGCCCACGAAAGTCAATACGTAAACCGCGCATCGATACTGACGTACGCGACGTCTGCCGACCAAATTTTCTCCCACCATAGTGCCATTCCCACCACTTGGCAATGTGAATACATCGGCTCATAAAAACACAACTAATTAATTGTGTTTTGGGGTGTTATATAATTTTCCATTTTGAATAAAAAAAACTCACAAAAAACTCGCAAAAAAATACGTTATAAACTTGTAACGTAAACGACACAAAAGACCAGTTATAAAAACGAATTAGTCGAATTTTGTAAGTGCCTTTATTGCTGTCGCTACGTATACACGAATGTCAACAACGGCTTCCGATCGGTATGATTCGCATATGGAAAGGGAATTGATGCGCAGCGACGGACGCGTAAGGTACTATATGTTGAAATCAAAGCACTCCTTCTGGTAGAAATTTTGTATACAGGATATAAAAAAAAATAAATAAACACCATTGTAAAACCAATAGCTTCCTCGCTCCGCTCAGATTTTAATTATTGGAAAGATACCATCTATCCCCCACGGCCCACTTTAATCACTAAACTGTAAACAATGACAAACATAAAATATATTTACACAGTATAACATATTATTAGTTATTTGAAAAACTGTAGTTCACAAAATTGTTATAAGTTTATGACATTAGAGGCATGTGCGGATAGGCAATTTTTATCCTAGCAGGAAATTTTAAAAAGGGCACAAGCTCAAAAAAAAGTAGTCAAGGAGTCATTGCGTCAAACAATATAAAAGGGCCCCATTGCCCAAATACGGAGGGGGCCCATTGGGAAATTATTAGCGACCCAGCATCCCAGTAGTCCTATCCGCCCATAATTAGAAGTATGGTGTACACTATTTATAATTATTTATATTTACCTTCTCGTCCTTCAGGAAGCCCATATTTTTTAATTACATCCATCTGAGTACTGACAACTATTGGATAAACATATTGCATAACTTTTAGCATATCATTACCAGCTTTACTCTTAGCATCTTCTAAATTCAACGCATTTTCACAGGTTGTAAGAGATTCTAGAATCTCAGCCAAAATAACTGAAATGTTTAAAAGACAATTAAAAAAGTATTAAAGTTATACAAACATAATATAATCGACTATTAAACTAAATAAAATAATTAGGTAAATCTAAAATATTAGTTAAATTAAAATTTTTATTTATGAATGTGTTAACAATTTGTATGAATCCTTCAATGTTTATATTAAATCATTGGTTTTAAGCTACTTAATGGTATTACATGACTTTTAAGAAAAAATTTAAATTATTATAAGTATTAAGCATTATACCTATACGTTTCCCTAATTTCAAGGCTTCAAATGTTACATGAACATTTAAAATTTTGTTGGTGGTACCTACTGGGATATAAAAAGGTTGAGAACCGCTGTATTAAATTGAATGTATAGGTACTGTTTAACCGCAATAATTAAATTAGGACAATAGTCAATAAGCCTTTAAGATATATTCTACATAATAAGAAATTAAAAAGGCTTTTTAAGCAATTCAAAGTGTGTAGAATTGCCTTGAGATTTTAGTTATTAATTCTGGTACCTATATAATCAAAAGTCCATATGTCTGTGTTCAAACAGGGTAAATCAAACGAGTAAAAATTAATGACATCTATATAAATGATATGCAATTTGAAAAAAAATTATAAATTATTTGTGTTCATTTTCATTACAAAAAAAATAGGTGCTGCTCGGATATGCGGTCTACAATCAAACACGTAGACCGCATACCTTTAATTTGCGGGTGCTGCTCGGATATGCGGTCTATAACCGTATACCTGACGAGCGATAAAAAAAATATTAAAAGATAAAATTGACCCAAATATGATTTGCTGGGTACGATATAGTTTTGTATTTTTCGCCTATATTTATTGTTAGGTACTAAAAGATAAAATCATTGAAATACCAGTGTGGTAGTGTAAATTTGTTAGTAATCTAACAGCCATCGATCAGTAATCTAACCGTGTATTAGTATGTATCATGAAATTAAAAGAGTTTTATTCGACCGTCGCCTGTAGTGAAGAAAATGCCACTGCGTTTTTAAGGGAGCATGGCTTATTAGACACTGCTGAAGATACATTACCATGCCGTAAGTGTGGTAGTGAAATGTTAACGCGACAAAACGCGATCGCAGGGGCGAATTTTGTCCGGTTCTTCAGTGCAAAAAAAAAAGGGTGTCAGACCTCGCGCAGTGTACGACAGGGGAATAAGTTTTTTCACTATGAAATAATTATACAAATAAATATACAAATATTTTAATTTTGGTTATTTATTTACGCACTACTATTACTATTTATTGTAAGTACACGAATTAAAGGTATACATAATATGTAGACCGCATATCCGAGCAGCACCAAAAAATATAGTTATTAACACTTTACTAATTTTTAATAATGTAATAGCTACATAGGTAATAATTTATTAGGTACCTCTCATAGTATTTGAATCAAACTGTAGAGACGTTGTCATTATTATTTCTTTGAAGGCAAAAATCAGAAATAAGCCAAACACATCCAACCACTTCTATGATTGTAAGGAAAACTTCGTATATTATTTAATTAATTCTGAAAAAAATATGAATACTTATAAAAACAAATACGTACCTAAAATTTATAAAATATATTATGACGTGTAGTATTTGTATGTGTGTACATCTGCCCGAAATTATCTATGCAATGGAAACTTGAGGTCTAAGTTATATATCCACTGTATGGCTGTATGTCACTCGACTTCAGATTTTAGACATGAATAATAATATGATAAATATGTAAAAAAAAAATTAATTAATAATCTAAAGCTAAATAATTGATAAACAATTTGATAAAACTAGTTAATATTAATCACCGCTAGACAGCGCCGGAGCCGGGCACAGAAAAAATTAAAATATTAAATATTACATCCCAGTCTTAAGACATAAATTCGTCGTTTGTGGCATCGGCACGAAGGGACTTCAAAAAGTCAACGATAAGTGTTTGACAAAATTGTGTTGAAAATGTGTAAGGTACCAAATTATTTTTAGTAACAAATAATATTGTAGGATTAGAACAGTCCGACCCGAGGTGTTCTTGATGTTGTTGTTGTCGTGATATCATGGCGGCCTAGTCGCCGCTTTTCGCCAGTGATAACCATGATTTAAGGTCTACATTATATTTTATATCCACACATCTCATTTGTGGCGTTGATTTTTAATTATTAATTAATGTGATCTGGACATCTTGTTAATATTTATTTATTCATCGGTAATGCTGTAACAGCAATAATATTATTAAATATTTCATAACTGGACCGCCCAACCCAGACGGTTGGGATATTAAATCCAGTCAGTTCACTTAGCGCTGTTTGTTTAATATTTTGATGGTAAGTGCTTGGGATGGAATTAATGTTTTTTTTGTCAATGTTGAGTGTTCTAAGTTCAAGATATAACTGCGAATATAACTTTGTAGTTATATCTCGAGACTTAGAACACTCAACATTGTATCAATTTCACACATAGTGCCCAATATACAATAATACATTTTAGTCCTGAGCACCCAAATGTATGTATGCATTGTGATTTGTGTTTGATCATTTAGCATATATTATTCACTGTTGATATTTGTAAAATATAATATTGTAACAAAAGTACTTGTCTAATATGATACCTTGAAAAATTAATATACGATATACCTATTTGATATTCTAATTCCCGTATATGATACCTTGTATTTGTTATAGTAGTATTCTATCAAAATTCATTATGAATGCAAACGATGGGACCATGGAATGTGAATATACTACAAATGAAGGCTTTGAAGATTTTAAGCTAGAACCAGGATACAGTGGTACAGAACAATATGACTTCCCAAGACCTTATGATCATTCAGAACTATACAGTGATTATAGACCAAAAGATGGATCAGGACAAGATTATTATCCAGAAACTAATGATTTAGAACCAAAAGAAAAAACCGAACCTTTGTTTGTTATAGACAAAACTAAAAACTTTAGACTAAATCGTTCAATACAATACGAGGTAATTAAAATATATTTTAACATGGGTTTATATTTACATGGGTCATATTTCAATTATATATAGGTAGTTTACAGTATTTTTATTAGGTTTTATTAAGTTGTAAAAGTCAAATTAATTTTAGATTTAATAACTTGGTTTACATTTTCATTTATCATATTTTGGAATAATGCAGTTTAACGACTCATAATAAACATTTGCTTGTAAATTAAAATTATGTTTAAATTGTTTTTAGACAATATTTAGAAAAACTGATATGTCTTATCTTCAAAAATATTGTAATTTTTTTAATGTGTGATTTTGCTCTGAGATTAAAAAAAAAAAGATTATGTGTAAATGCGTTTTGTCTTTGTTGTGCGTGGGCCACAGAGAAAACGAACAGTTTGCTGACATCCTCTCAATCAATTTTGATTATTGGTCTATATATATTTTTTAGATAATTACGTTTCAGTAAGAACTACTTACGAGGAGCTTTATATTAAATTGTCAAGTTTTAGGTATTAAAATTGAAAATTTTATACATTTTTAACTATAAAATAAGATGCGAATTGTCATGATTTTGACAAATTTTGTCAACATTTAAATTGCAAATGCTTACAAAAATCGTGATTACATATTTTCAATATTTTTAAATTACTATAAGATCAACTTGTTTTATATTATATATATAACATTTACAAGATTTTTGAATGAATTTAATATATTTATCAAGAAAAAAAAAATTCAAATTTCAAATGCCTATAAAATTAATCTAAATATTATGTATTATCAAAAATTCATTATGTTTAGAATATTATAATTAAAAATAGAGGTTGTTCCTACGATTAAAGTTTTTTGAATTAAAACAAAATAACAAGAATGTTTTGATGAGATATCGTTATTACTGTTTGAATACACCAATGTCGTTAAAATATAAACTTCAATTGTTCATAGCTCATAACAATTATGTGGCCTTTATTTTTTTATGCCACTTAACAAAACTTATGAGCAATCCTGTATGAAATTTTCAACTACAAAATTATTACATATTTTTTTTAATTTTGTAAAAGTTTGAACTTAAATACAATTTAATAAAAAATGTTGATTAAGTATTTTCGATATTTTTACAAGTTATGAGGTACCTTGTTTTACATTTTCAATGTTTTTACTGCCAACAAAAATACTATAATGAATAATGGATAGATCGAAAAAAAAGTGGATAATATCAAATATTTATAAATAGCACAAAATGACCCAAAATATTTTGAAAGGTATATCATGTTTAGAAAATCCTAATATGAATATTAGGAGAAGGTTTCAAGTCTATGCAGATTTTAATTTTTTAATTACAAAACAAAACAATAAAACATAATCGATTTTGTTGAAATTTGAAGTAGTATTTTTATTAGATCTGATGGAATTATAAACAAAGCACACTATATCACATAGTTTATAAGTTATCACACTGTAGTACAGCAGAAGCTCAGTATACATTTTTATAATACTATACCATATTTGTCTTGTGTATTAGCCCAGTATACACAGTTTGTCGTTGATTTATATCACGCCTCGTAACACTTTTTTATCGAATCATTATACATATTTTAATAGTGCCAACATTTTAATCACAAAATTATCCAAAAAAATCAATTATAAAATTAAGGAACTCACGGCTTCCAGACAAAACATTTTGTACATAAAAAAAAAAGTTACATCTTAGTAAAATTGATCTATACGTTTATTGCTACGCTCAGAATTTAAAAATATTAGGTAATATTAATATTTAGAATATACATATTTATTTTTAATAATAATTGAAATTACATGTCTAGGATAATAGTACCTAATTCAGTTTTTAAAAACATAAATATATTTTACTTTTTTGTCGGTATAATATCTATATTTTATATCTTATTTAAAATACAGAAATATATTCATTCGATATACCTAACAAAATAAAGATATTATAAAATTCTATTTATTTAAAAAAATGTATATTTTTTTGTTATAGACATCACCAAATAAAAACAAATATGGAAAAAATAATTTTGTGGCACAAAGACAAAATTCATGTTGGAATTGCAATTCTGTAAATCATTCATTACATAACTGTCCAGAACCCAGAGTTCAATGGAAAATTTCAAAAAACCGACAGGCTTTTCTTAATCAAAAAAATCAACAATATCAATCAAATTCTGGTGGTAGAAACCATAAAAATCGGTAACTATAAAAAAATCTAAAAGTTATCTAGTTTTATGTTTTGTTTATACGCCAGAAAATGAGATTGGATAATATAATTGATTAATTGAATATATATTTTATAAGATTGACGTAAATCAATTGTACTTTGTCTTTAAACATTGAATAATAGACTAATTATTGATTAAATTTTTTATTGTAATTTAGATTTGGCAATCATAAGAATGTACGATACTTTGTGGCAGGGACTAAAACTTTATGGAGCGATTTAACACCTGGTAAATTAAGTGATGATTTGTTAAAAGCATTGGGTGTTCCTAAAAATGGACTCCCGGTACATATTTATAGAATGCGAGAGCATGGTTATCCTAGTGGATGGCTTGAAGAAGCTAGAGAAGAATATTCCGGGATATCAATATTTACTACACCCAATGAATGTAATTATAAGTGTCTTTTACTATACAATAGTATTCAAATTTTTATTTGTACTTTATAGAAATGGTCATTATTTTAAATTTTGAAACTAAAAATTTAACATAGGTATTTAATTTTATTACAAATTATATAAAATTGAATGAAAAGGCATTTAAAAATACTTTAAAATAATAGATCTGATTGGTCGAGCTCAGAGGAGTATAAAACTACATTGTCAGTATATATACATTTTAAATATGTGTATACTGTATATCAATTATATCCATGTTGGACTCTGTAAAATTATTGGTAACCATGAATAAGTTAGATTGAGCCAATAATTTTAATTAGAAATACATTTTTCCTGTCCTATCATACTCGTACGAGGTCCTAAAAATATTTTTATATCTACAAGGTGCGGCAGTCAAATCCGGCAATTTGAAAAAAAATAAAAAATAGAAAACAAATTTTTTATTAATTTTTTGCCAAACAAATAAAAATTACACTAGTGGAATTTTATGTTATATATTAAAAAACTTCATTTTTTAAAGATTGTGTCAGGCAAATGCCTTCCTTGGTTAGCCATACATTACTACAAAACATATCATTACTTTTGTAATACGCTTTTGCCACTAACGCACGCTGTTCACTTGACCGATGCTCCATGATGACTAAATTCTGGGTATTTAAAAGCGATAAGAACATTCCCGAAATCTCTATCACTGTAGCCACGCCCTCCAGTTCATTTTAAATCGTCGGGTTTGACTGTCGCACCCTGTACTAAATGCACTACTTATCTGATTTTATGTAATCTGTGATTCCATTTTTAATTTAAAATTATCAGTCAAATTTGATTGTTGTTATATTGTTGTATTTGAATAAAACATTAATATTTTTTTTTATTTTTAGGTTTACCTCTTCCCGGCAGAGAAAATGGAATAAATGATTACTTCCATTGCAATATCAATGAAAGAAAATTACACGAATATCCTGGATTTAACGCTCCTTGTCCACCAGATATTGTTGACGTAATTTTTTTTTTTAACAAGTTGTAATGTGATAAATAATTAAGTAATATGTAACATTTAGAAAATCACTTATTAGTTAAAATTTTTATTTTGATATTTTGAATGATAAAATGTATTTATCTTAAACATTTTTTGGTAATTTATGTTGTGTAATATTTTAATTATTGTTTTAGGAAGGGAAAAAATTTGGTTGTCCTGAATATAATCCAGATCAAAGCCTCAAACATATGTATGAAAGATTAAAAGTTGGCCCAATTGGTAAAAATGGTATAGCATTGTCTGGAGCTAGTTGTCAAAGTCAAGACATAGAATTTGCATCTATCTCTAATGGTAAAGATTGATGGGGATGTTGGTGCACTGTCTGTTTTATCTCTTTGGCCCACAGCATGGACAGAACACATTCAAAATCATTTTTTTTTTTTGTTTTTGAGTAGTCTTAGAGTACAACCACCTATTGCAAAAAATAAAGACGATGGTATGACATATCAAATTTTTTTAATTATGATCTAAAACAATTTAATATCCATTTAAATTTACAATTTTATTTTTATTTTTAAAGTAAAATAAAAAAATATAAAACCGATATGTCTACCACTCAAAAATATTGTTTGTTTAATTTTTATAATAAGTTATTTTAAGGTCAATCAAATGTCACAAAAAGTATTTTACATCAATGCGATTGATTTATATTGCATGTGGGCCTGAGGGAGAAATAAATATTGCACTGACATCTACAATATTTTATTTTTTTTTAATCAATTAAATATAGGTATTTAATATTAGATAAGTATTTTTTGGTATTATTTTTACTGGACTTAATTCAGTTTCAAGTGCTTTATGGATATTTAAGTCTGAGTATTGTTATTTAGTTAATCTAACTGAACTACATATTAACGAGAATATTATAATATTTATATTTTATTCGTGTTAAATAAATAAACAATTTAAATAAGTTGATACTGGATTTCTACCTAAAAGCGGTAGTGTTACATTTGTGTATTATATTAAACTTGAAAGAAATAGCAAAACATTGTATTCAAAAATTAATCTTGAATGGTTCTTAAAATTATGCTTGCAAATTCTTCATTTATTCAACACTTTTCTGTTGTTTTTTTTTATGCTATGGGTATTAAATATAATTAACTCTTTTTAGTCCCAACTATACTTGATTTATTTCTGATAGATTAACAAAATTGCTTGACAATGTTTAAAAAGTGTTCACCGAAGAAAATAACAATAATTCTAGAATTAAAACATTCCATGCTTTTGAATCTAAATAAAACTTAAGTTTATAAATTATATATAATGGTCTTGTAATATATACAATTGATGGCCAATATAGAATATTTTACTTTCCATATATAGTGAGGAGTAGTAATTAAATGCATAGTATCCCAATTTGAGAGGAGTATTTTAACACAGAATAGACTAGCACTGGTTGTAAATCATTGATTTCCTTACACAAATGGCTATCATACACACACTTACCTCCATATTATATTTATGTTTATTTATACCAAATTATGTAAACTACTTTATAATTATAAAAATAAAAATATATTTAAATAATTTAGAAAGCCCAGTTGAAGGAAACACCTTGAATTTAAAAACCAAAAAAGAATTGAAGGATAAACCACCCTCATCACCCGAAGACGGAGAAATCACTGAAGATGAAGATAGATCTGACAATAATGATGAAGAGGTAAGATTTATTAGAATTTTAGTGTGTTTTATTAATACATTATTCAAATAATAATAATAGTTTATTAAATCAAGGCTACATTTTAATGTATTGAGGCAAAGAAAAAAATAATTGGGACTTTTATAGAAGTACATTTATTGAAATTATTTATTTATTTCATAATAAATGATTAACATTGTTATTTTATTTTTGTAAATTGTATTTATTGTATAACTAGTAAGACATTATAAATTTAAGTTGGATAAATAAACTTATATAAACTATTAGTTATAATTTGTAGAAAATGTGATTTAACTAATTTTTTAATATAAAATTGTATTTTTCAGTGTCTTTCTAATGCAACAGTGCCAGGAATTGATGTGAAAAATGTATCAATGTCGTTTGAGAGTAGTGCAGATACTCAAAATGATTCTCAATCAAATGTATCCAATTCAAAAACGATGGACAATGAATTAGTCTTGACGCCAACATCAAAAAGGAAATTCGGTGATGTGAAATCTGAAACACTTGGCACTCCGGTCCTCAAAAACTTTTCTTCATATGGAAATCGACCAACACATGAACATTTTGCTAAAGGAATGTCTGATATGGTAGAACATGAAAACTTACCAAATGCTGTAGGGACATTTAAAAAGTTAAAAGAAATATTGAAGGATGTGCGCAAGACAATTAATGAATTATTATGAGTAGGTATTATTATGAAAATTTACTTCCAAATTTATTTAGACAAAATTATTTTGTCAATTATATTTTAATTTCATCAACATGAATAGTAAAAAACATATTCCATGACTGTGAACTGTTAATGACAAAACATCCTTAATTTTATAACTTAAATTTCAAAAATAGTTCTATTTTGTTTATGTGTATTTAACAATATTTATATCAGCTTATAATAATATTATATTCATGAAAAATATATAACATTAATATACAAATAATGCATCATTATTCAATTATCTTTTTGAGACCAGAATATAATATATACTTATTATTTGTGTTTATTTACCTACAATAAATTCTAGTATAGTTATCTAATATATTGACATACAATTAAAAATATCAAAGCATAAGTCAAGTCTTGTTATATTTTGTTTAATACAGTAAAATATTAATAACTAACTAATTATGTCAACTAATCCTAGACTACTATATATTTATAAAAAAATGTCCTTTGCAATGTCTAATTTATAACTTAATATTACTCTTTCCAATAATTAGCCAAATGTAAATTAAGTTATTTCTAATTTTATGTCTTAAGAGGACACCGCACCCGCATGTGTTGTCTCCGTCTTACACACGTACGTTATAGCAAATTTGCGTTCGCTAGTTTCAATAGGGT
>NC_042493.1:25532497-25539081 GCF_005508785.2 Acyrthosiphon pisum
CACATGCGGGTACAACGTCCTCTTAAAGAACGGCATATTAAAATTGAATACCTTAGTTTTTCTATTAAAACCATAAATAATAATATTGTTATTTTACTCTTCTGTTAATGAGTAACCTAATAAATTATTATAAGTATAATAAACATTTTTGGAATTACTATTTATATAAGCAATAGGCATGATCTGTAAATTGTAACTGCATTACATGATTGAAATCAATTAGTTATTTTGTTAAAATTTTGCAATAATGAAAATAAATATCAAAATTAATAACCAGATGTTATAAAACTAAAATCGACTTTATTTTAATGAAGAACAATTAAATTTAAATAACAAATGTTTATTTACACAATTTTGTTTGTTTTGACTGTAGTAAAATTTGGCTATTGATACTCTATAGAAATAAACATTTGTTTACAATCTAGTATACCATTAAAAACAAGAATTTCTGAGCTAATAAAATAAATATGTTGTAACTTGTAATTAATTTTAAGTATGCCGGGTGATTCTTTTACCATTAAACACTCATTATTTAATAAAAGTATAAATGTTCTTGAAAAATAAAATGTTTACATGGTTTCTATTCATTAAAAAACATGTTAAAAAAATTATACATTTTTTAATGTTTTTATCATCAACATTTTTAACTTTTAACTTTTTTGAATGAGAACATACAATTTTAATTTAATATACCAAAGGAGAATATTTTGATACATAGAAATTGAATTTAGGTCAAGTAGCTTAAAAGTTATGGCTTCTAAGTATTTAAAGTTTAGATGAGCGCAAAGATACATGGTTACCACGCTAAATGCTGGCCCATTACTCCACTCATCAAAAGTTTAAATACTTATAACTCATAAACTACTTATCTTAAATCCAATTTTTATGTACCAAAATACTTAGAAAAATATTCTGCATTAAAAGATCAAATTAAAACTGTCATAATTCAAAAAATTTGAATGAAACATTTATACTTTTTAAATAATGTGTCTTATGTTAAATTAATCATCCAGTATTAATATTATTTTGTATACAAAATATATACAAGTGTGTCACTTAATTTGTTCCATTGATTACTTTTTAACCTTCACCTTTCCAACTTAAATTGTATATTTTTTTTCACAAACAAAATAATATTTACTTTTTTCTTCTCAAAAATTCACACAAATAAAAAAAATTGTATCAATTTATGATTTTTAAATTCTCAAATAAAATGCATTCATCTTGTTTAATACTCACTTGTGTGTAATTGTATTAAATCTATATAATTTGAGAAAATTCTTCCCTTCTAAATTTGATCAGCTTTATTAATTATTGTTGGTTAAACTGTAAGTCCGCTAAAAGATTTGTCACTTAGGAATTTAAATATTTTCAATATAATAATCATGAAGATTTAAAATCAAACTAAGAAATGGTTGCTTTTTATTTTTATTTATATTTGTACTATTTATTCTTATAATTATATTATTTTTTGATTTACTTTATAATTAATGTATTGTATAAAAAATATATACACTTGTTAAACATAAATATTTTTTGGTTGTTTAAATAGTAAAGCCCTGGGCCATTTAAAAACGAATAAATTCCATAAACTATTGCTTAAGGTTGTAAAATAAATTGTTTACTTATAAATATAATAAAAAATTAAACAGCAAAATAAAAATTGTATTGATAGATATAATTGTTTAAACATTTGCAACACCATTTTCACTAATATTAACAATATATTATTGTAAATATACAATATAACTAAAATTATTGAAATATATTAAATTGTATTCTTTAAACAGTAACAAAAACATATATTTTATACACCAAATATGTGTATAATGTATATAAAATATGTATATAATATTGTACTATACTAAATTATTTTTTTAATTAAATTTAGTTATTTATTTTATAGATAAAATAATATTGTCTAACTATTAAGTCAATTGTACAGTATAAAGTATAACTAATTGTACTATTTATTATTATATTAAAGTAATATAGTTTAGGACATGTAATTGAGTTTTATCATACTAAAATAACTGTTATATATAAAATACATATTTTGTACTTAAATGATATTTGTAAAATGCCTTTTGATGAATTTCAATGTAATTTTGATTGATAAAGTTATAAAAATAATTTCTTTAATTAAATGGATACCAACAAAGAAACTTTTTAACAAATTTAAATATGTTTTCAGATTTCTAATTGTATAACTAGCTTTATTATTGGATTAGAAAAACATATAATATATAAATATATTTTGTATATTCTTTTCATTTCTTTAGACAACACATACTTAAAAAATTAACTATAGTAAACACTTTAAAAACGTTTGGTATCGAATGTCCAAATTAATGTTTAATTTGTATAATGATTTAACTGCATATAGGACTATTGAAGAATTCAACATTCTAGAGTATAGAAAAAAATGTAATGAAACAAATTTGCAGCTGCAAGGTAATGATTTGAATTTAATCAAAACAAAAAATATTATTTCTGCATTTTTAATAAAACTTCTTATGTACAAAAGAAATTTAGGACGAAAAGAATTTATACAGTTTCCAAATCTATCAATGGCACAAAAAAATGATAAAGATTTAATGACATATTGTCAACACCTAGAAGCACTACATTCCGATTTCAACAAACGATTTGAGGATATTCTTAAAATGAACATACCCAAATGGGTTTTGATCCATTTTCAAATACAGAAACCATAGAATCTGCAAAATTAGAAGAATTGATAGAAGTAACTACAAATGAGGAATTAAAATTAAAGTTCAAGGAAGGTTACCAAGTATTCTGGCTACAAAAGCAGATACCTATACTTTATCCTGGATTGTGGGCTGTTGTACAAACATTTCTGATAGCATTTCCATCATCCTACTTGGTTGAACGTGGATTTAGTGCAGTAACCAATCTATTCACTAAAAAAAGACAACGGTTACAAATAACTTATCGTGGGGACTTAAGAATGCTGCTTACGAAAATCGAACCTAATATCAACAAACTACTAGCAAGACACCAACCACATCCATCTCACTAATATATATTTTTTTGATTTGTACCTATACATTATATATATATTTATGAACAATAAATTTCATTTTTCATTGCATACTTTTGTAACAATATTTTTTTAAGAGGCATCTGTCGAATTTTTTTTTTGGAGGTGGGCGGTAAAGATAAAAAGTTTGGGAAACACTGTTCTAGACTATATTTTATTATTAAAGTTTCACCTGCCAATTCAGACCACATTATATTGGACTATATTACTGCAGTACTGCACACCTGCAAAATGTATAAATATTATTTACAAAATGAGATTTCAATAAATATATTTGTTATTAGTGCACAGATAAAACATTAAATAAATAATATCTATATTATTCTGGTACCCTTAATCTCTATTCTTATAAGGAATATCTTTTTCATTTATTTTGGCACTTTATTAAAAGAAGGTGGAGATTTTGGTCTTAATTCTTCAATACGGTCAGTACATCCAGTTGTTAATTGACCATTGATGAAATAACTTTTATACAAATCAATGTTGAAATTGGAATTAGTCAATTCTTGTCCCAGAGTTAGCCATCCTGGACGTATAGTACCATCACAACCAAACAGATGTAATCTTAAAACAATAAAATAGAGTCATAAATGTTAAAAACATATTCATACAGACTATTACCATACCTTCTTCTTCCAAGACAAAAGTGTTCAATTATATTGAATATTTCTGCTGGCTTTTCTGTTGATCCATATTCATTTTTTTCACTAATAATTAAATCAGTATCAATGTTTGAGTGAATAAAATCACCGTCTGTAGATCGACGAACTGTTCCTTTGATACCCATTAAGCAATGTTCCTAGAGTTATAACATGAGGTAAAATTTAATTGTTATGTTATGTTATGATACTTTACCTTGGTACGTTGGAAGAGAGCATTTGGTTCTAAGTATTTTAAATGGTTAACTTTTTTAATATTTGTTTGAATCCAACAAATATCTTCACAACGTCTAAAACCCCAGTGACGTAAACAATCACGGCCATTTTCCAAACCATCAGACGAACCGCACCAGAGAAAAATAAAACTACGGTGAGCTGCTATTTCATTCAATTTCAAGTCCATTATCTATTATGAGGACATAAATTATAAAAATTAATATTAATATATTATTAGGTATTTTTAACAATATCAATGAGACAATACATAAAACATCACTGATTACACAATGGCCAATATTTTTTTGCTCATTTAATAATGCCTTTTTTACTGTAAATTTTAACCTTAGGTATCAAAGCACATCCCAAGCCACTTCCCACTAAAAGGCATCTGTGATACAGTTGGACTGTGTCTGTGTGTTACGATGGTGACAGTTTATAAACTGTATATCATTTTAATATATAGGTACAATTGTTATGAAAATTTAAAACTAAAAATGTAGGTACCTCATTGAAATTTCAAGTTTTGCACCAACCATATTAAATTGAATAATTTTTAACAAAATATGTACTATTGCAGGGTTGTACAAAATATTGATTAATTTAATGGTTCACTAAAATTTAAAGGATTGAACAGAGGCCACTAAATCATGTTTAAGGGTCCATTACATCATTATTAATTCATACCATTTTTAGCCATGCTTTTAGTATATCTGCATAAGCATATTTTTAATCATCATAAATATTGAAAAAGCTCACTTGTTTCCAATTCCATAGATTTTTTCTGGTTGTACCTAATGTTTGTTGATATTCTTCTAGAGGTGGTTCAACAAGTATCACATCAAATTTTACATTTAAATTTTCTAAATTATATGTGCTCAAATCACACTTTAGAAACATTGGTGGAGTAGCAGTTTGTAAAATAAGTTCATCCTATTATAACATCCAATAATTAAAGAATAATTTAAAGAAATTTGCATTGTTCAAATTAAAAAAAAAAATGTTTTCTGTGTATAGCAGAACTTAATAATAATATAAAATAAGTGTTTAGAGATTATAAGACCAATGACTTAAGATACTTAGCAAAATAATTGTGTTATTAAGAAAATAGCGAGGAAAATAGTAATGTAATAATTTATTTCTCGAAAAAAACAACATATTATTTAGTTTCATCTATTCATTAGGTTTAATTGAATATTTTAGAACTTTAAAATACCCATGTATCTAAACTTTACCTTTAGATGAACTAATTCCTTTAGCTTAGGAAGTTCTTCAAATCTGTTAGTTAGGTGAACATCTCTAATAAAATTTTGTGGACGTTGACCAGTATCAATAAAATGTTGACAGTAATCATTGTGCGGATTATACGATATTGTACCTTTCAGAAATGGTGTTGAATCTTTAAAAGTATTTTCTGGACTCCTTGCATTATATTTTTTAACTGAACACATTCGCATTTTGGTCTTCCTATAAGGATTTAATGCTTGTCTCAACTGTTGTACATCAGAGAAACCTAACTGTAAAAAAAAAACACTATGTATGTTACAAATAACTTAGATATATTTTACTTGATTTACCGTTTTTGCAATCATTTTTTTCCTTTTTTTAGATCGTTTTTTTAATATTCTTAATGTTTCACTCATCGCGGTGATACTTTGTACCAAACTGTGAATAAAATAGATTCAATAAAACAATTTAAATAGATAATTCGAAAAAACCTAGGTATTACAGTTTAAAATTTAAAAATAATCATTAAATATTGAACATTAACATTAAGTATTGTTCTTTGTTTTACAGACATTTTTTGTTTTATTCATCAGTAACAAATAGTAATAACTTTTGAGTTTATCGCACGGTTATAGATAGTATGGTTGCCCTTCGACGTATGATTCTCATACTTGAAAATAGTCTACCGAAATGAATCTCTATAATCAGTATTAAAGTTAAATTAAACAGCTGGATACTTAAGCAATAGCGCTTATATGTCATAGTGGCCATCACGGAACTACAATTTACATTTGAAAGGTAATTGCATTTAGAGTCACTACAACAAATAAGCGCTAGAGCATAAGTTTCCGGCTGTTTAATACTGATAATGGAGATTCATTTCGGTAGACACTTTTGTAGATTCGTTGGGCAACCATACTATCTTTAATCGTGGTTTATCGTGATCATGAAAACTTACTTTTCTATAGACTAGAATTTATTCTAGTCTTCATGATTGTGATTCCTGATGACGTATTATATAGAAGTCCGTGGATATATACCGCGTGTTCCTAAATTCATCACCTAATCCAGTGGCTTATCCAGCGGATTGATTGGAGTTTAGGAACACCTTTTTGGAGCATTGCGTTGTTACAAGCTGGTTATTACGTTTAACCGCCATCAACCACTATAATGTTATCATAATATCAGTTATCAATTATGTTCAAACAACATAGTCGATTTTGTAATCATTTTTTCGAGCATTTTTTTAAAAGTTTACATTTGAATTTATTGAATTTATTTGAATTATAAAAAAATGGATAATAATTTATCAAAATTGATTTTGTTATTTGGTGTAAACCACCTTCAGTGTTTAAATTCATCGTTGGATTCAAAAAAAAACCCGCTTCTTCGTTTAACATCAAAAACATCAAAAGTGC
>NC_042493.1:25539513-25543329 GCF_005508785.2 Acyrthosiphon pisum
AAACATTTCGGTAATGAAATTTGTATATACCTACTTTATTTTAGAACAATTAATCAGTTTTTTTAACTATGTATTACAAGGTTAAATTTGTATTATGTTTAGTCAAATTGGAGATCGTTTTGATTTGAGCAGAGGTCTTGCCTGTCGAACAATTCTTAAGTTTATTCGAGTTTTTTCAAAACTACTTGATAATTTTGTTTTATGGCCTAAGGGGAGCTCTGATGCCGGTATATAAGCTATTTTATTCATTATGATTATTTATATTTCATTATACTTTTGTGTACATTTAGCAATAATAAAAGATTTTAAAAGTTTGAGATTTAATTATATGCCTAGTACAATCGGATGTATTGATGGTTGCCACATACGCATACATGCACCAAGAGACAAGAGATCTGATTATACCAATCGTAAAATGTTCCAATCAATTGTTCTTCTGGTAAATATTTGAAAAATACAAAAAATTTTAATCTAAAATTATATTAAAGTTTTGGTTTTTTATTATTCTAAATAAATTATTTTGTTCTTATTTCTTAGGCTGTATGTAATGCTAAGTTTGAATTTACCTATATGTTTTCTGGTTGGCCAGGAAGTTCCCATGATGCGAGGGTCTTTAAAAATTCATCTTTGGGACACACACTAATAAATAGTCCTCAAGAAATAATTTCTAAAAACCAGCACATCCTCGGAGATTCAGCATTTCCTTTACTAGAAAATCTCATGGTTCCTTACAAAGCTACTCATATTCTGACGGAAAAGGAAAAGTCATTCAATAGAAGGTTGAGTTCTACTCGAGTTGTAATAGAACAAGCTTTTGGATTGTTACTTGGCCGTTTCTGGAGACTTAAGTAAATAAATATATTTTATGTTTAGTCAAAAATAATTTATAGGTACTAAGATTTTTTAACAAAATAAGTTTTTCTGTTAGCAAAACAAATACCTTTAAAATGTAATTTATTATTAATATAAAAATCACCCAATACAGTAACTAGTTATCTTACGGACTTACACTTTAAGTAATATATTTAAATACAATTTGTTGTGCAAACAAATCTCTTTTTTTGAATATTTTTATGGAGGAGGGATTTAAAGCAATATTATGCTTATCATTTTTAATAATTAAAATTATTGTCTCACCTTTTTTATTAGAATATTATGTTTAATGTTTTAGGATATTGGAAGCAAAGTCCATTGAATTGATGAGCCTTACAGTGACTAGTGCTTGCATATTACATAATTTAGCATTACAAAATAATGATTTCATAGAGATAGACAATGATCATAATACAGATTTAACAGAATTTACAGAAGAAAACAATCAAGAATGTAGTGTTTCATTAGCAATCAATCAAAGAAATGGGGTTGATAAAAGAAACAACCTTGCAGATAGGTAATTGAAACCAAAAAATTTGTCATAAATTGTAATTTTACCTAGTATCAACTTTTAAATACAAAAAAATGATCATCCTTTGTTTCAGGTTATATGAAAATTAAATTTTCATGACAAGAGGAATTTCCTTAAGGCTTTCTGTAGAATTTTTGTTACTTAGTTTGTTTTAAAATATCATATTGACTAGGTAGTCAGTTGCAGCAACTAAATACATTTTTGTTTTTATTAAGTTATCTATTTAAAAAAAATACTTTTTACCAATATTACTAACAATAAGGACAGAAGTTAGATATCTTGGACCTTTGTAATGTATATTTCATGTAAATACTAATAATAATAAAAATCAATATACACATGTTAACAATGTTTTAATAATAAAAACTTAATAAATTAGAAAACTTTAAATGATATTAAACTATAAAAAAACAAAATTAAATATACAAGGAACAATAACCTTTGCCCATTTATCTTATAAAAATGTTAAAAACAAAACAAAACAACTTAACTTTAAGCTTTAAATACATATCTATGAAAAAACATAACAACTTATACCAGTATCATTAATAATTGATTAAAAAAAAATAATTACATTTTATCCAGCTTAGCAGTTTCAATTTGAATCAGCTTGTCCATGAAACTTTCAAGTTTGTTTTGAAAATTATCTCTGGATTTTCGATCTTCCTTCATTTCCTCAAATAATATGTCTTTGAAATTTTTTTTTCCTTTTTGGTATTATATCTTCATCAGAGTTTATTTCTTCATCAATGGAATCTAATAGTTGAGAACATTGTGGTTTGGACAGTCTGGTATGTTCATCTGCTTTTTTTCCATTTTTCAAACTTATTTTACTGGAATTTGGTAGACTACTTTCTAATAGGGTACTTTTATTTGGAGTAACTGAATCCTTTTTTCCAAAATACTGTTTCATTAGAACATAATATTCCCAATTGATAGCTCCTTCACCAGACTTATTGGCTCTTTGCACATTGTCTCTAAATGTAGCCATCAAGTTTCGGAACTTTGTATTACAGTTTGGTCCAGGCACTACAATACCATTTTCTTTTAAGATATTAGACATTTTTTCCCAAATTTTATGATTTTTTTTGTTACTGTTGAACTCATGCTCGAGATCACCTCTATTTACAATCAGTAATTTTATTGCTTTAGTTGTCCAAATTTTTATTTCTGGAATACTATATTGAGCATCGTCAAAAGGTCCATCATTAACTATCAATTAAACAACCAAAAAGTTATTTATACTTTTTTAACTAGGTATTATGATGGTAGATGTAAAAAGTTTAATATAAATTGCACAAACCTTGTTTTGTGGATATTGTAATGTTAGTTGATGTTTTATTGGATTGTGTACAATATTTATTATTTATTGCATTACTCTTCAAAATGACATCATATTTCATATCCCTGAAAAGTTACCTGACCATCTTTTATTGGCGGACCACCTACTTTTGTAAGTAAATATCTTTTTCAACTTTTTTCAAATATTAAATTATGATCAATTACAATTACATTATAATATAATATCGTCCTTATTTAATTTGTATTGCACCATGTAACTTATAAAGAATCCAAGATTCGTGATTCTATTAAAATGAATAATAAATTGACAAAAATATTATGATAAATGTATCTAAATTTTAAAGTTTTAAAACATAACCACAAATAATACCAACAGTCAATAACATTAGCGACTGCGGCAAGTGGCAACACATTTTAAATCTATATTATTAGAAATATTATCGCCATAATAGACAATTTAGTAGGTATTTACAACAGTATACGTGCATTCAAGCAGAACGCAGTGATACTCAGTACAGTCACTGCCAAATAGCTTAGCACGGCAGCGGCGCAATACGCAAAACCAGGGGTTCTCCGTATTTGGATATTAATACAAAATAACAAATAGTGGCGTAAATTAGTAATTATCCGTGTACATTATTATTAGTATATTCCATAGTTTCTATATTACATTATCCATGACAAAATAAACAGGTATGTCAGCAACTCGTGAAACGCATGTCTGTGACGTAAGAATTTCTCCATCAGGCTTTGAGATGGAGTGGTGGTGGAGTCTTCGGCGGCGGCGGCTATTGCGGCAGTGACGGCGGTGGACCAATGAGAACCGGAGAAGGCTCTGGACACTCTTATTGTTATCAATAATAAGCGGCCTTTTTTTTGGAGGAAGCTAATATCAACATTATTTTGTGATAATATTGTTTTGATATTTATTAGTTGTTTATTCTGTGTTATAACGGTCGACTTTTTAAGTTTGGAGTGTTTGGACACGAGATTTAAGTTTAAAACCAATTCATTTATCCAGTTTAACTATTGTCAGTGAATAAATTGTATTGGCTATCATGGTGCTCGTATGTGTTGTTAAAAATTGCAGAATGCAAAAACTACAACTA
>NC_042493.1:25543429-25547304 GCF_005508785.2 Acyrthosiphon pisum
GATGCTACGTCACAGTACATGGCTGGGCGGAGGGTGGGTGCGCGATTTGATTCTAAACCGGTAATATTGCTGACATACTTATTTATTTTGTCATGCATTAATCTAGTAATATTATCATTGTCAGCCGAGGATATAGCATTTACAGGGAGTATTCAGTTATGCTAAATCCTATGTAAATGCGGATCGCTACCAATTCTCCCAATTTTTTTTCTCCCCAATAATTTAAATATTCCAACCAAGGAAACTTACTATATACTAACTACTTTGAAAACATCGATCCATTTATTAGGAGTTTTTGATCAGAAATTGTTGATTCGAGCACATTTTCTCGAAGTTCTTCGGCCGTGAAAGTTCAATCTGACAGAAAAATTCTAAAACACGATGTGTAAAAAAAAAGCGTAAAAGTGAAACTACTTCGATTTCGATTATCAGTATTTATTTTTTCGAGTTTCTGATATCAGTATTTATTTTTAACCAAATCGATTTAAATTTGTTGTTTTCTTTTCGATCTGTAACCATTTGTAATTATTGGAAACAATATATTCAATAGTATTATACATTTAATTCGAAAATATTTGGATTTTGTTTATTAAGTATAATATTAATATTGTTATCATAAGGTCTGGCCTGTCAATGGCCTTATCTAATACTGAATGGGTAAAATAAACATACTGACTTCATATGATATAAAATTAAAATCTTATTTTGTAATTAGAATTTTATTTAATATTTAATATTTATCATTTGGTCTATCCTAATAAAATGTTCTAGTTTCCCTTATGATTATTATATTGGCGTTGTATATTAGGTATTGAGGTCACGTATTTATTTATCCCAATTTTTTTGTAAAAGTGTCATGTATGGATAATGGTTGGTACTCTATGAATAAGGGAACCCTCATATCCAGTGGCGCAACTAGGGCGGGCTAGGGGGCCCTATGTTATCAACGTCTATCATTTCAGACTTTATAGGAGATTTTAGTTCATCAATTAAAAAATAAAAACAATATTTATAAAAATTAGTTGATTGTATTAAACTTTAAAGTATATGTAATTTCATAATTTTCCTAATTTAATAATAATGAGCTTTAGAAACTTCAAAATTAATTTAATATTTTAATTAAGTTATAGAAACTATGTATACTATACTTATTATACAGAAGACTATTATTAATACTTATGCTGTAAACATCTATCTTTTGCAACTTTATAGGAGATTTGAGAGCACCTAAAATATATTTTAATTCATCAATTAAAGAAAAGTCATACAAATTAGTTAATAATTATACTTTAAAGTATATAATATGCAAGTTCGTAATATTTTTAATTTAATGATAATGATCTTATTAGAAACTTTTAAATTAATTTAATATATTAATTAATTTATAAAACCTATGTACACTATGCTTACTATGCAGAGGATTATTATTAATACTTAAGTGGTCCACACCTATCTTTTTAGACTTTATAGGAGATTTGGAAGCACCCAAAAAATTCAAAATATATTTTAAATCATAATAAACTTAAACAATAGTTATGAAACGAATCAATAATATCATACTTTTAGCCATATGATTACTTATTTGATGATCACCCCCATTGCGATGGTTTTAATGGTGACTTTTTTAATACTGTAAAAATATAAAAATATAATTATTTTGTTAAAATGTTTTGGTAAATATTATTTACAGGATAAAGCTGTGAAACAGCCAATATTAAAAACGTATTTTCACAATAATGGTTCAAAATAAGAATACTCACTTAAGATCGTTAATTTAAAATCAATAGGTCATTAGTAAACATGGAACAATAGAGTGGTAAATACTATGCTTTTCCAATAAAAAATTAACATATAAAATGTAATAAATTAAATTTTCAAAATTTGTGTAGAAATTGCCAATAAGACAAAGCTACCAGAGTTTAGTAGAAAACATGTGAGGAAAAATAAAAAGAGATAGAGGTAATTTTAAGGAAATATTCCTTAAAAAAATATGTTATGTAGGTACTTGATTCTAATACATTAATCATTAATTTTCAATCTGTTTTATACTTTAGGTATAACTAAACTTTGAAAATCGACCTTTTCAGTGTACCCACTTTGTACAAATAGGTATGCATCAAGTTTAATGAAGTTAATTTTAAGAAAAACACATATTATGGATATCCTTATCATGAAGTGAAAAATAAAAAACTTGAGATTTGTCTCCTTTTTTAAATATAGGTGAGATGAAAGAATACTTCCATGTATTGGGAAATATACTTGTTTGTATTGACTTATTAAATGAAAAGGTTATAATTGGTGACAAAATAAATGATGTTTCTTTAAGAAATTCGGGGGAAATATTATCAAAATATTATTATAATATATTATTATATATATATTCGTTATGTTTTGTTTTTCATTATAGCACTGATTAATTAGATGCTATTTAATGTTTTAAAACAAAAACGTCGACAGTTATCGGCATAGGAATCGACACCGCACGCGGTAGATTAAAAATGACGCACGGAACTAGGCATGTATAGTCCGGCCATTATAAAGTCCGACCCGTGGTCGCAAAAAACACAATATTATAGACTATCTCCAATTTCAATATCTCAAACTATTAAATATAATCATACTATTAATACTAACAATTTCATTAGATCCCGTTAAATTTTGGTAAAATGGTAAACAATCACGTACATTTCACCAGCTCCCCCAAATAAAATTGTTGACATTTTTTTTGTGCTAAACATTAGTGTGCCATTAATGTGAATTTGTATGACTACTTTTAGAATTTGTGTGATACTGGTTTAACCGTAAATTCAAAAACATATATGGGGGGCTGGAGAAATGTTCGCCAGCCCCCCCCCCTCATGGAAAAATAACATTTTTGAAATTTTTCTTTTACTAAACATTAGTGCGCCATTTGTGTGAACTGTGAATTTCTGCGACAACAACCAGAATTTGTGTGACACCCGTTGTACGAGAGAAAAATCGTTTTTCCTTTTTGGGCATTTCCCCAGCCCCCCTCATGGAAAAATTTACAATTTTAAAATTTTTCTTTTGCCAAACATTAGTGCGCTATTAATGTATATTAAATTTTTTTTTTTTTTTTTGTTTTTTTTTTTTTATTATATTATACATACCTTCCGTAAGCATAGCTTGTGTCGAAGGTATAGAGTTAACTATTTTTTTTTTTTTATTTGTAGGTTTTTTGTTGGTAGGGGGAGGAACACGTGTGTGTTTGTTGTGGCAGCATTTTTGATTTGGGCACCCGTAGGTATCTGCCATGCCCGGGTGGGGAATGGCGGCACTTGTTCTCCGGACTTGCCCGAAGAAAAATGCCGCCCAGTGGCCGTGGATCGAACCAGCGACGGCAGCGCCGCAACCGACGCCTTAGGCCGCTCGGCCACCTCGTTCCCCGGTTAACTATTTTATATAACATATAATATGTAAATTTACAATTTGATTTTAGGTGAATACATACTTATTATGAACAATACAATACAGTAAATTATTTCTTATAGATTAGGTTTTTAAGAGAAAAAAAAGAGAAAAAAGATAACAGAGTTTTCATTTACAGATATAAATAATTATTGACTTAAATTAGAGACATAAACAACCATTTTACAACTAATGTTTTGGCATTAAAAATTTTACAGACAATGTTTTTTTTTTGTTATTATAGGCATTGAATTAAAATAGGTTGGACCAAGGTAGTCCACTAATTTTTGACCAAATGATTTTTTTAAATAAATAACTTTTGCATCATAAGCTACTGTTTCTTTTTTATTTAGATTTAACCAGTTATTTGAGTTATTTACTACCCATAAGATAGCAATTTTTTTGAATAGTAAGGCTACTGGTAATACCTTTAAATAATTTAAATT
>NC_042493.1:25547865-25560779 GCF_005508785.2 Acyrthosiphon pisum
TATTTTGCAAGTAACTCCGAAACCAGTCTAAGCTTGATGATAGGTACGATACCAAAATTTAGCAAAATTTTTAAAAGTTCTAAATGATCCACCGTATCAAATGCTTTGGCCAAATCTACGAAAATCGCTAGAGCTTTTTTATTATTGTCCAGAGCATAATTTATAAAACGTGTTGCGCTATATAGAGCATTTTCTGTCCCTAGACCTGGTCTAAATCCAAATTGATTTTTAGATAAAAGTTTAAATTTTTCTAAATACTGTATAAGCCGATTTTTGATGATTTTCTCAAATATTTTAGAAAAATCACTTAGCATAGAAATTGGTCTGTAGTTAAACACGATTTGTCGCCTTTTTTAAATATAGGTTTAATTACTGCTAACTTGAATTCTTCTGGAAATATACTATTTTTGATACTTAGATTATATATATGTGTTAAAGGACCTATTATATCATTAAATACATGTTTTAATATTTTAATTGATACTCCATCACATCCAGCTGCAGTTTCGTCTTTAAGATTTATAAAAATATTATGAACATCTGAGTTTGTAACAATTTCAGTGAAACAATTGTTGAAAGAGACTCCAGAAGTAGTCTCGCTGTATATCAAAGTAGACTTAATAATATCATTTGATAGTGTTTTCCCTAAATTAGTAAAATAACTGTTAAATGTGTTAAAAGATTTAAAAAAAAATAAAAAATAAAAACATTCATTAGGCAAGTATTTAGCAGAACATCTTGAATTAAAATATTGATTCCGTTCAAAGAGATACTATAATATACTGTTAAATGTGTAACTAAATGTTACGTCAATTGGGACGTAACATACTTCACTGTACAGTTATTGAGAAATGTATTAAAACCGTACTATCGGGTACAATTGAATATTCCAAAGTGAGGTATTTACATTTAACAGATTGATTATGGACTAATTTAAGGACTTATTAATTTAATTTGTTGTTTTTATTATTTACAAGTAGGTAGGTACCTAAGTAACTACCTACTTTTAACATTAGTGAGTACTAAAATTATAATCATTTAAGGATTTATATTTTACTTTTACTGCCTTTTCCTAATTACATGCTCAGCGACACTAGGTTTTAGTAGCGCGTTAGCAAATTCACTTTATGCGCCAATGTGTAATGTTGACCAAAAAATACAGTACGAGCAGTCCTGTAAAGTATTTAAGTAAAAGTATTTGAGTAACTTTTTAAATACTTTCAGCATGAAGTATTTTGAATGGTATTTTAAATACTTTTTGGTATTGAATACTTTGGTTTTTATTTTTGTTCGAAATAATTGGTTGGAAAAATATTATTCTCAACTACAATAATATAAATTTAATAGTTTTATTTAATATTCTGTATTTCTGTGTTAGCCAAAGCCCAAAGGTTTGTGAAAACCAGATTTCTAAAAAAAGTTATTGAATATTGAATATTGAATAACAATATTCCCTTTAAAACTATTAGATAACTATTAGATTACCTACTTCCTACGTGTTTATATAACGATAATTGGAAACCCACTTTAAAAACCAAAAGTATTTGAAAAGTATTCCAAATACTTTTTCAAAGTATTTGAGTAGTATCTTAAATACTTAAAAAAAAATGTATTTGAGTATTTACTCAAGTACTTTTTAAAAGTATTCTTTACAGGACTGAGTACGAGATAATGATCTTGTTCTTTAAAATCAACCAAACTTGATATTTTTTTTTAAACTAATAAAGAGTAATTTACTGCAGGCTGCAATGAATTTACATTTTAAATATTTGAAACTTAAGCTTTATTATATGTCTTCAAAAATAATACAATTTTAAACTTTTATTTATAAATTAACTGAAATAAAAATACAATTGTCAAATAAATAGACTTAAAAATGGCAAATAAAATGCATAATATTTATGGTTTCATAATATTTAAAATTCCAGATGGTTTTAATGCTCGTAGATCTTGAAGATTTCTTTTTAGTTTTAATATTCTTTTTTTCCTTTCAGCAATCTATAAAATAAAATATAATTAAAAAATAAACTATTTTAATAAGTAACTAATTACAGGGTTTTCCATTTAACTTAAGACCATCGTTCTTTCAGAAAATAAATGTTTTTGAAAAAAATTTCTTTACATTATATTAACTTGTTACAAAAAAATATTTTTTATCATAAGTACTATACCATAAGTAATTTTAGGTTTTGTAACCTTTTGAGTTAAAACATACATTTTGAATTACACAGGCATAATATTATATGGAGTGTTTTCACAATTCATTCGTTGACATTTTAAATACTTTTAACTGGAGCACGGATTTGTATACATTAATAACCATTTATATAGGCGCTAATAAATATTAAAAATACATAAATATATTAAAATATATATTATGCACTAAAATGTCCAAATATGCACTCAACTTACTGCTAGAAAGTTTAATTATTGTAATTTATTTTAATACAAATCGCTTACATTAATACGGAATTCCGACTTATTTCTACTCAATCGAGTAGGTACCTACCACATGACTTGCAAAATAGGGATGTAGAGGATTATTTAAAAATAATATTATATGATATAAAATTATTAATTTCAACATTATTAGTTGAACAATGAAGTATGAACGGATGTGCAGTTTTATTAGCTAGTCTGTCCATATAGCTGGTAATGTGGTTTTATTCTATATCTACGTCTACCAAAATAAAATTCACATCTTGGAATTTAAAAGTAGGGGAAGAATTTTTAAATTGTAATCAAATATTATATTGTGGTCTAATTCAAAAATAAAATTCAAAATAATTATGTAAATCAAATCAATCGTATAATTAAACATTTTAGATTCTGACCTAAGCGAGGAATATACCTACTGGTTTTATAACGATTTGTGTTTATGGATCTTTCATTATATTTTTGTCTTTGGAGCAGAAATTTACTTAAATGTTGAATATTGAGGATGGTTTTTAATAGCAAATTTGGCACTTTGGGGGGTAAAAGTAGTTAGGTACTCTGGTACTAAAACTCAGTACCTAGGTAGGTACTTTTCTCAATCATTGCAAATAGATAGGTAACTAACAAAAAACATTTAAAATAATATAAATGTGAGCATTTGTTTAACAAAGATTTAAAAAAAATAGCCAATAAAAAGGTCTCTTTCGCTTTTCAATGCCCTGAAACCAAATTTGATGTTATAAATTACAAACATTAAAAAAAATTAAAAATCTTGTTTACGAGTTGTCTTACGCGATAACCGTAAGAGATTGGGCAACAGATTAAGTTGATTGAGTTGATGAGTTGTACGTCTATGCAAAATGGGTAAATATGGATTTGTCAAGTTTAAGATTATTGAAACCTCATTATTGATAATTTATAACTTATTTACTTAGATTATTAACTAAGTGCCCTATAATTTATGTTCTCAAATGTATTGAAATTGGTGGGTACTATAGGTAACTATATTAATTTTAAAAATACTTGCAGTGCATTTAAGTTATTGTCGACCCGGGAGAGTTTACAATCGCTTAGAATATGATCAACCAAAAACAATGTTCCAGACTACCAGACCTATAAGGATAAATAGGTACATAATTGTTAAAGTAAATTGTTTATTATTATTATATGTGTGACGTGTATGTTTAACTGATAGGATCAGTATACAAAAATCCTATATAACCGAATGGTGGCTGCACTTCGTGTCGTGCAGTACCTTCGTAGCAAATTGGTTGCAGGATAAGTTTTTTTATTGTGTAATTATTAAATTGTATTTAACGTCATTGTCAATTTGAAGAAACGTGACCATATACGTTTCGTATGCGACTGCGAAACGATCGGCTAGACCTCGGCGGCGAGGATTGGGGTTGGGTTTACGACTCGAACTTTTTAGTAGACGAGAGAAGAGGCGCGGTATATTATAAATCCTTCCCTCGGGGGCGAAGGGGATGAATCTGCGTCGAAACATACACATCGCACTCGAGACGTATGTATAAGTGTGTGTAAGCGTACAATTATAATACTGGCGTCTAGCATACATATATACGTGCATATTATATTAGACTCGCGCATGTGTCTGTGTACGACTGGAGCTTTCGCGTAAGCCTAGTGAACGCGGTGAGTTCGACGGGAGGGCATATATAAACAGCGGTGTAGAGGGGTTGGGGGGGGGACGCGGTGGAGGGCCGAGCGAGAGGCTTAACGCGATCGGATGTAGCGTACCGTGTAATTGGATCCGTTTCGGTGCGACGACGACTGCGACTACACGACTACGACTACGACGACGACGAAGACAATACGAACGCCGTTCGCCGATTACGATGACTACATGTATATTATACTGCGCTGCTCTACTCGCACTCCCTCACTGTCTCTCTCCCTCGCCGCTCTCCATCTCTCCTCTTCAACACTATATCTCGGTCGGTCTCGGGGGTTGATTTGTAGCGGCAGCGTCGTGACGTTTAAATTAAACTGTGAAAAAAAAAACCGCCGCTCACTGCGTCGAAAAACGCGCGAGTTTTATCTCGCGTACATAATTCTAATATCATCCCGATCCCCTCGGCCGATTCGTGCCGCGCGGGCACTGATTTAGCGTTTTTCCGCCGAGATCCGTCAGCCTGCCCGCGGGGCCACCGCCGCTGGCTGTGACTCGGATAATTCGGCTAATAAACGCGGACCGATTTAAAACGGTCCGATGTTTTTATTCTACGGTCGTAAAATTCCAAGCACATCTATATATTATAGGTATATAGCATATTATGGCTGTATTGCACATATATATATACTATATAGTATATATTATTATACAGATATCGCGGAAAAACGTTTTCCCTGTACCGTTTCCCGCGACGTCCCAATTGATATGATGCCGCACTGCCGCTGTGTACTATTTTGATATGTGGTAGTTTTTGCATTTGGTTGAATTTTAGAATATTATATCGTTCGGTCACATAGTTGGTGGAGATCGACATGGAGGTAAAATGGAGGGGCTATTATGTTGCCGAAAATATATCATCCGAAAATAAATTTACGAAAATTATTTTATCCGAATAATATTTTATGAGAAACGTATTTTATCCGAAAATGAATAAACACGAAAGTAAAATACACGAACAATATTTTATAGACATTAGACATTAGAGTATAGACATTAGAGTGTTTAAATTGTTGTTTTAGTTTTTGTCAATAATTTTTGAAAAAAAATCTTTGCTTGGTCAAAAATCAAGAAAATGTTATGGATATAATAGGTTCCTTATTCATAAGTTCTTGTTAAAAGTATTAAAAATAATATATACCTAAAGCTACTCAATATTCAATAATGAGGTACACTATTAAATTGTTTTACTCAACTGTCAACTCCAACTGTACAGCAGACCGGATATTTATTTGCCTACTAACGTTAATAGTTATTTTTATAGTTATTTAATAAAAATTTTACTGAAAATTCCCAAATTTTGACCTAAAGTACCCAATTAGGTATAATTTTCTACTAGAAATAACCCTCAATGTCAAGATTAAATTTATATTTCTTGTTAGTTGAAGAACAAAAAAAATTCAATTGGATTCACATAATTTTAAAACAATTTATACCTATTAAGGTAAATAATTAATATTTAAATATCGAATACCTATATAATATGAATTATTCTATATGCTACCTTTACCTATAATCTACGTATATTATATATAATTGTTTTAAAAATAAATTAATAAAATTTATTTTTGTAAATTTATGTGTACATATATGCACAGCAGATTGTTATACTCAAACGCTAATTTAACTAATATTCTAAACTTCTATAAGTGTATTTAAAATCAGTATAATCAGATTAATTTTTTCACTACAAATCATTTTTACAAATTGATTGAATTATAAGATTTATAATCAAAGTTATAGTACTTACATCGGGCTACATGTGATTTATATTAATATTATAAATTATAGTATAGTGGTATATATTTTAATAACAAAGTATTCCGAATACTAAATTATTATTGATATATTATAATGTATAGGTAGGTATATAATATAAATTATATATCAATATATTAAGTGGTAAATTATTTAGATATGTGATGGCCGATAGGTGGAATATTTTGTGGGGACGGCAATACAATAAAATAAACAGAACAATACATTTTTTTGATTATATTGTACCTATTAAAATTAATATTATTTAATATTTTGAACTTGCTACTTGTATAAATATATAGATAATAGGTCCATTAAAATGATATATATATTATTAATTATTATCTTTGTTAACTAATATTTACCTACGAAATATTTAACTGCTACACACGTATTTTTTTATCTCTCTGTTTTACAAGAGGACGCCAATCAACACTTTTTAAGGGGCTTGGTATAGGCAACTTTAATGACATCTTTATACTTATAAGTTATGATTTGCTTCAAAATTAAAATATAAAAAAAAACTGACAAACAAGCACGGATTATATTACCATTTTATTTGGGGATAAGTAAATGTACTCTAATATTATTTATTAATAACAACAAAATTTAATTGAAAAAGCGTATAATACGTGCGTGTGCATGTACCGTTCTCTCAGAGGATGCCACTCACCTGCTTTTTAAGGGGTTTTATCTAGGCAGTTTCAATACAATTAAAAAAAAATTTTTATTAAATTTATTTGAATACTAATTCAAAGTAATTCACAAGTGATTTCATGTTAGTACCATTATTGTTGGTTGTTACTTGTTGTCTCATTACGAGAATTTAAGGAAAAACGGTTTGAACCACTTATGAATCTTAAAGTACACACGTTAGGTACAGTATAGTATAGTAAGTTAAAAACTAAAACAATACGTCATGTTGCATACATGTTTATGATTTTATTTTTTTTGATGTAAGGGTAATAAAAAAAAAAAAACTATTTTAGTATTATAATAAATAATAAATATAAGTCATACATCAGTTACTTTTATGTTTTTAAAACTTCCGTTGAGGGGGGGGGGGTCTGGCCCCCACCCTTGGAACCTACCTATAATGGGCTATATCAGAAAATTTTTTTATTTATTTAATTTATTTAAATTAAAATAATAAAATTCTGCACAAACTGTTAATAGCAACAAAAATAATAATTTTGTGATAGTTCCACATTAAGATAACAAAATGTATGATAATTGATTATAGGTACAAATAGTGAAAGTTTGAAAAATGTTTCGTTATTTTCGTGTCCTGTTTTCCGTCAAAAGTTATGTGGGACGCATTTTGTCCCGTTTTTCAATAAGTCTGTCCCGTATTAATCCTGTTTTGAAATTTACTGTCAATTTAAAAATTTTGAGATTTATTTTATAATAAAATCGTTTTGTTTTCGATATTTTTGTATAACATTATTCTATGGAATATAAGAATCTATAGGTACCTACCTTTCAGTGGTATTTTTAGATTCTTGATTTCACCCTCTCAGCGGGTATAAAATATAAAATTAATAATGTCACATTATTATTATCGACGACGTAAAACGTAGATACCTACTTATACTGAGTTATACTTAATAATATTATATTTTTATATTGTATATTAGTACAATCCCACCGGTCACCGACCAGTACGTTGACAAATGTGTGCTTGTTACGAGGTATAGTTTAATATATTAATATAAATTTATATTTTATAATGTCCAATACCCATAATATTACTTCTATGTAAATCATTATAAATGTAATTTGTCATTATTATTTGTACACGACAGATATTCAGTCTGTACTACGTTCTCTGTTGGTAGTAGGGTGGTAATTGTAAAGAAGTTACCTAGCTAATTCAAAACGTCGTTTTGATTTTATTATTTTACTTTTTTTTTTTAATAATTACAAAAATATTAATATAAGTATGTTATGTATTTTCTCAAATTCTGAAATTTTATTAAACATTGATTGATATTTTCATGATAAATGGATTGTATGTACCTATATACAAGGCTGGACAAGTTAATGATTTTTTTTAAACTCAGTTAAGTTAATATGCACCAATAACAAAAGGTTAAAAGTTAAAAGTTAATTAAACTATATATAGTTATACCTATAGGTTAACTCAGTTAAGTTAAGAGTTGATTCACACTTTTAGTTAACTTTTTATTAAGTTAAAAAAAAAGTTAATTTGTTTATACAATGCTACCATAGGTACATAATTTTTTTCCAACCCAAACAGTTAACAGTTAAGTTAATGAAAAGCCTAAGTAACTAGTTAAGTTAAAAAGTTAAAATAAAACTAACTTTTTAATTTAACTTTAACTTTTTAACTCGTTAATGCTAAATAGATTATAGGTACCAGATTTTTTTCTTAGTCCGTGGTTAAAATGTCTATGTTCGAACAAGTATGGACTCCCCCCTCCCTCGAGAAAATTCTGGTTGCACCACTGATTTTCTGTAATTAATGACAACGCTATAAAAACAAAAAATTTTTCGTTTTTCGTGAAAAAAATAATCCATAACAATATTAACCTAACCTTACAAAAATTGCTTTGAGGTGCACATTCGTGGATATCTATATGATTACCTATGTATCAAACTCAGAACAATGAGTTCTAGAATGTGAATCGCTTATACACTCACACACGCACATTGCCTTTTATCAAATATATACCATAAAAGTTTATAACAATACGTATTATAAATAAAATTATAATAAAATATAATGGTAACAAAAATTATAAAGAAAGGCACAGAGTAACCCACGAGTATATTATCAGAATAAAACCGTCGATGCTTCCTAGGTATAGGAATAAAACGACAATACAATTATATAACTTAAAAACGGCTGTCGTTGTGTCCATTGTGTCCGACTCCGGCGACGATAATATATTCGCTCCACGGAAATAACCGCAGACGCGTTTTCGCGGCTGGAAAGTAGATCGCGTGTGGTGACATCAATGACATATTATAATAAAAACCGAATCGAATGATAATATGAAACTGACCAGATGACCAGATAGGATAATATGGTCGAGAGGGGGATGGGGTGTGCTCGCAACAATTGAGACGAGACCGGACCAGACCACGCGTATCGGACGACATGTCGAGGACTTATATAGTTCATTATATAATAATAATAATAATATTATACAATAAACGATAGCATAATATAGTTTTATGGTATTATATTATTATCATTATTGTTCGGTGGTATACCTCCGGGTGAGAGTGTTCTGGCGAAAATTATAAATGACTTCTGCACGTCTTCTCTCGTGCTGTCCGTATATATATATATATAGGTACATAATATTAGGTATATTATATTATATATAGACGGTAGTCGGGGTATTATCGTCCGCGTCCGTGATAGCCGGTGCTAAGTCGGTTCGGGGTGGGCACATCATATATTATATTATTATATTATATTATTATTAATATACTCGCGTGCGGCCAGCAGTATAATATGTATCGCTTCCAGCTGGGCTTTACAAAATGTTGTATGCATATAATATAATAATATATAATGACACACTTAAACTGTAAAGTACCTACCTATATTGTTATAGTTATATATATTTTATGATGCTGATTATATTATGTATAGGTATAGGTGACCGGACTTATCAAACGACGACCATTATGTGTGGCTGTTACGTGCGACAATAATAATATTATATTATATAATGCAAAATAACATCTATCAATTGTACAGGGTGATTCACCAAGCATGCTCACCCCTCATTTTTCATTTAATAATGAATTAAAAATTTAGAATTTTTAAATATACCTATACTTAGAAGAACACATTTTGAAACTTTTGAACTTTTTTGTACTACCTAAATAAAGAGTGGTGGTAAAAATTTCTGTTTTTTTTTATTTCGAAAATATTGATGTAGGTACCTAGTTCGAAATTCAAGTGAATAATTTTTAGTTATTATAATAATATTATAATGTATATTATATACCTAATAAAGATAAACAAAAGATAAAGACAGACATTTTCACAGGGTGGGAGGAGGGGAGTTGGTATATATTATACATGTATATTATACTTAATATACAAACATTGGCAAAAAAATCGAGGAAGAGCATGGCGCCCTTGAATATTTATTTTATAAAATAGATGTAATATTGATTCTAGTATTTATTATACTTGGACCATTTTTACAAATGATTAATGTTGATTGTTGATAGATTATTATAAATTTATTATGAATCACTAATATTTTCAAATCCCCATACCCCATCATGGATCTAGTATCCTTGGTACACAAAGTGAAATAACTCAAAAACGGCTCGTTCAAATTTTCATTCTGGCATGTAAAACGTTCAGAAAAATTATTTGAAATAAATCTACAGGACACTCTCTAAGTAGTAAAATAATATTATTATCTTAAAAATATTGTCTTTACTCTTTAAGTAAATTTAAAAATTCAAAAATCAGATTTTGAATAACCATTGTATTGAAGAAAAAAAGGGGGTAAGCATGCTTAGTGAATCACCCTGTATATAACTTATAATAAATATAAGTCTACTGCTGCAGCCTGCAGTGGATTGCGATACAATGTTTTTCGTACACGGAATTCGAGCCAATATAATATATATTATATTATATAGTCTGCAGCCGAATAAACGCATATCTATATGACGCGTTGTACATACATTTAAGTATATATTATTGTTAAATATACGAACAAACTGTCTGGACATCATAAATCTTAATATATTATTTAATACAAATGTTCGTATATTATTACACCATAACTACTGTCCGATTACAATAATATAATATTATTATAATAAAACCAGCGTATAGAAAGCATCAAATACAAACAGCAGAAAGATACAAAAACTTCAATTTTTTATTGATAGGTACACATAACATATTATGATATGTAGGTACCTACTAAAGTGTTTTCTTGTAATATTAATTGTTAAAGATGGAGTAGTTTGGATTTGTTTGAAACATGATTGAACATATTTTAGTAGAATATATAGTAATATTTAGGTAAGTCAGCTTTTGGGTGTACCTATTTAATGAAATTCGAGACTATACAGCTACAACACTTTTTAAAATTATCTATTCAGTTGATCAATTAATTGTAATTTACTTTCTTTTATAAAACTTTTAATCTATATCCAAATATCAAATAAATTAGTGCAAATATTCAAGCACCAACTAGTTTTTATTTGTAAGGGGACAGGCGCGGATCTAGAACATATTTACGGGGGGGGGGGGGGGCATCTTAAATAAAATTTCAGCCTAAGTCTGATAAAAACATTGTACATACCATGTAAGCTAATAGACAAATATTATTATTTAAATCCCAGTTTATCAGTACAATAAAATATATAAAATTATTAGATAATTAATAATAAAATATAACAAATATTAAAAATATTAAAAAATGGTCACAGAACAAAATCCATTCGTCTTTTAGATTTGGCAAATTCGTCAATTACTTCTTCACAGTCAATACTAATATTTCTATAACAATTAAGTAATGCAAGTCTATGCGTTCTTCGGATATTCTTGACCGCATCCAAGTTTTTAGTCGGCGAAGAGAAGAAAAATTTCGTTCCGCAGTTGCTGAAGTGGCTGGTAATGTCAGGAGTATAAGAAAACAATTATAAATAATTGGAAAGGTTTCGGAATCACATCTTTCGAAAGCTTCTAATGATGTTTTTGGAATTTCTTTTTCATTTGTCCAATATGTATGCCATAATTGAAGCTCTCCTTCGAAATATTTTTTTACGAGGTCTTCCGATAAGTTCAAATTAATAGATATTAATTCACAAAATTGTGCCATCATATTGTTAATTTTATTTTGGATTTCTTTTTGGTTATTAAAAACGTCTTTATTATGAATAAACGTTGGCAAAATTATATCTAAATCAAACACTGACACTGATTTTTTATCGAATCTGTACTCAAGGTCGGTAATTAAGTCATCTAAAAATGGAATAAACAAAACGATACGAAAATAATCTTCTGGATTTTTAGTTGGTGGATTAGCTCTTTTAGTCATTGATGAAAACGGACACGGCCGAAACGCTATCGGCAAAACAATACATTTTATCGGCTGCCGAAAATAGATATAATAGAAAATCCACCAGTCTGGGGGGGGGGGGCATGGCCCCTTGCCTCCCCCCCTTGGATCCGCGCCTGTAAGGGGAGAAGAACAATATTTTTTTACCCTTCAATCATATCTTTAATTCTACCCCTACAATAAAAAATGCTCAAAATTAAATACACAAATGATTGAAATGTAATATATTAAGTAGGTATATAATATTCAAGTAGTAAGTGGGTACCTATATTGAAAAATTAAAGTTGATATAAAAGATAAAACAAATATTAATAATGCGAATATACCACATAATATAGGTAGGTACATTATTTGTAATTTGAAATATAAAATTGTTTATAGTAATTACTAATTTATCAAGTATAATACATTTTAAATTGTCAGATATTTTTAAATTACCTATGCACTGTATTATAGGTAAATGTAAAACTTATGAGTAATATTGTTTCGAATTTTAAAACTTTTTGAATCAGCAAAAATTACTTAATTTACATTTATAGAAAGATTGTGAGTGTGATTTTTTAGATTCTGAACGAAGTGATGAATGTATTGATTTTACAATGATGTGTGTTTTTTTTTTTTTTTTTTTTTTGTGTCTGACGACAACTTTTGGAGCAGTAAAAATGCTTCGATTTTCTAAAGTTGTACCTTTTCTGAAAGGAAAGTGAATCTAGTTGGTACTTTGGGGGGTCAAAAGTGAAAATTTCCCAATACTTTTCAAAAGCGGCAGGAAAAACCTTAAAAAAATAACGGAAAAACGCGAATTTTTACGCAAAACCAATTTTTGACAAAAACGAAAACTTAATTTTACTGTAACTCAAAAAATAATTATTGTAAGCACTTGAAATTTGCAACAGATGTTTATATTAGCGTTGTCTATACAGGGTTAAATTTTCAAAGTGTTTCGACTTTTT
>NC_042493.1:25561382-25563763 GCF_005508785.2 Acyrthosiphon pisum
TCCGTCAGAATCGTTTTCGTATACAATGATATATATCATTGGATTCAAATTTAATTCCATCCATTACAGTAACCCACTTGTAACCTACTGTACAGCAGAGCGACATCCACGACTTACCCGCCTTTTTAATTATGAAAAGATCTTGTGTCGAATTGTTATGATTTTTAACTCACAAATAAACATTTTATCATACAGAAATCGAATAAAAACTATTAAAATGTCTACAAATGTCTACAGAAAGAATCAAAATATTTTTGAAATAATAAAATTATACAGTTATCATTTTTGATTTACAAAAATAAAACAAAACAGATTTTGCATAAAAATTCTAGATATTGTTTTTCTTAGTTATTTAAAAAAAATATTTTTATATTTTTTACCCACTAATTTATAAACAATATTCAATTTGCTTCTAGAAACCTCCCTCAAAGTTAACGATTGGAAATTCGTTATAATTTATACTATAAAAGTGCTTTCAGACAAAAATTTGTTTTATGAAGAATCCATATTATATTGTAAGACATCCAACACATTCATCGCTCTGCCCAGAATCTAAAAATTGATTGGAATATAAGTTATTACACTTGTAAATTGTTTCTGTTACACTCTGTATATATTATATAGGTGTCTATAATATATTACAAAATATTAATATTATATTCCGTTAATTGTTATTAAATATTGAAGTAAATAAACTTTCCATTATATTTCTATCACACGTTTTAATATTATATTACCATATATAACTTTCTACAGTAATTTCCTCCTTTCTAAGCTTGAGTTCTAAAAAAAAAAAATACGAGAACTTGGCAAAATGGCACAACTACCTACCACCAATTGTCCCCAACTAGGACAAGAACAAATCGTTTTAAATAAACTGCAGTGTATTGTGTGTATAAGTTTGTCTTTGTATTAGTTCTATTCTGCGACGTTTGTAAATTAGCCAGTTCTTAGTTTTAACGTGAATCCGATTTCGGCCCCCACACATCTCACCGTGACCAATTCGTTTCAAATAAATTGTAAGTTCAACTTTTGGATTAATTGTGTACTCGTAAGTTAATTTAGGAAATTCGATGGACGACCGCGTTTTATGCGGTGCCCTTGCATAATGCATTACTCACATCTCAACCAAATCGTTTCAAATAATTTGCGAATTTCATCTCAAAATTCCAAAATATATGACGGAATTTAAGGAATTTATTGACGGCAAGTAGAAAATATCAAATGTGCATTTATTGTCTCTACGATGGGAGAATATGCACCTAATGAATGGTTGGAACAAAATAATTATATAAGTATACATGTAATACATAATTTAATGCTTTTTTCGATAATTAATACTGTTGCAAATATAATAATGTATATGTATATTCGTCGATGGCATAGTCAATCTCAAAAGCTATCTAATATATACATCGACGTCATACTCTGGAAAACATTATGATGAAATTATTCCTGAGATATCCTACTCGTGTAGTCGTGTCTCTTATTCAAGCATAGATTAAATAACACTATAGATAGGCAACGTCAATACAATATATAATTATTTATCGCTTATTAATTGGATTTTATGTAATATGGATTTGACTAACTATTGAGCATGTAGATAGGAGCAATGGCGTACGCAGGATTTTTCAATTTGGGGAGGGGGGGAGTTGAATATTAGTTACAATTTTATTTTTATTTTGCCCAATCTAATAATTTCAGACGTTTATTTGAGATATCTTAAAATGTTTGTAACTTCTCAACTTTTCCGGTAGAAAAAATGCTCTGATCATAAAATTCGATGCCCGATGTATGTTTTTGGAAGCAAATTGGATCTAGTTGGTACTTTTAAGAGGTCGAAATTGAAAATGCTCAGTTTTTTTTAAAATAATTGGAAAAAAAATGAAAATTTATTAAAATTGTTTGGTAACCAGCTTGGTTATACCGTCCTCATTTGGATTGTATTTGATTAACTTTTTTTCTATAAATGTCAATAAAAAATTATTTATCCGGTCAAAAAGCTTAAAAATATAATACTTAAGTTTTTATTATAGCTAAAATAAAACGATACAAGGCATCATGTTTATTTTTTTTAAGTATTGAAAGTTCAAATTTCGTCAAAACCACAGTTAATTTGTAATTAAAAACTTATAAAATATTAAATGTGTACCTATAGGTAAGGTAATTTAATACAAGGTCTTTCATATAAGTAGCTCATACTTTTACCGAAATTTACAGATAATTTATGAAAATTGGTATGCAAATACAATGGTTTTTCAAAAATGAATTCATTCTGGTAAGACATATATGAAATTTATGTCTTGCTTACTATAGTTGACAGTTGAAACCTGATTAATATATTTTTTTTAAAGTAATAATAATACGGGCAATGGGGG
>NC_042493.1:25563813-25579996 GCF_005508785.2 Acyrthosiphon pisum
CCCCCCCCCCCTCGGACGCCATTGGGTAGGAGGCAACTTTATACTATACTTATTTTCCACATCCTCCTGCCAAAATGTGCCACTATACCGGGTTAAATTAAATTTGAAATAATACTGAGCGAGGAATTAATGCATTAGCATTTCCTATAGGTATCTATATATAGTTTTATTTTAAACTAAACTTCAAGTGTTGGTCGAGGGCTATTCTGACCGTTATATAGTGGATTTGTAACACGTTTCCATGTATAATGGCTAACACGGTAACCCTACAGCAGTACCTATTATACATGTGCCACTATACATCTGAAGGCCATACTCGCGACTGACCTATTGATGCGAGTCGGCCGGACATCGTTGGGGAAACGAAAAACGCGATTAAATTTGTGAAAGGGTGAGGGCATTTTTGTTTTATGTACAACAGCAACTAAGCGATGGTGGTCGTCGTCATCGTCCATTACGAAAACGTGTGCGTATAATAGTACATCATAATGTAAGTGTACCTACCTATCGGTTTATTTATATAGGAAAAGTCGTCGGACTGGTCGCGCGCCGAGTGCGTAGGCAAAACAAAAAACGGTTTGTCGTCAGGCAGCGATGCGGACCGGGGTGGGTCGTAAAAAGAAAATACTTGTTTTATAACGATCGTAAATCATCCCTTTGGCCTTTAATACGGTCTCCGGACACGACGTATATAAAGCAACAATATAATATTGTACAATATTATAATATTAATACACTACTCGCGCACACGCGCGCGCACCACACTGTGCGATATAATATTATGAGGTAAACACATTCTGACATCAACATAATATATAACACGCATCGCAGCGTACGACATTGTACCAGAGCGTACCATATACTCCACCTATATGTATGTGCGTATGATAATCGCGAGAGGGAAGTGTATAATATTATGTACTAGGTATATAATATTATTATACAATATGCATGTGTGTTGTGGGTAATAATATATGTAAAACCGATCCTTTAACCGAGTCCAGCTGGATTTTATTTAAATATAATAATAATAATATGATATTATTATACGGCGTCGACGACAATAATGCCACACGAGCGGTGGCCGTTGTTGCTGGTGAGGTCGACGACGACGACGGTGGCGATCGCTGTTGCAGGACTCGCGGGCGCCCCGCTGACACGGTGCAGGTTTGACCACAGCGCCCCGTCACTAGCTGCACGGACCGGACAAAGCTCCAGACTTATGGGCTATTTATTATTATTATTATTTCGTTTTTGTTTAAAACCGAACCGTGAGGGGCGCCCTACGGTGTTAGGATAATATTATTATATTTTATTAACTTCGCGTCGTCGTCGTCGTCAGTATAATATTATAATATCTTTAACAGTTCAACTGTAGCAGTTCACTATATATTATATTAGACTGAAATATTATATAAAATATAATGCGACGACGAGCCATCTGCCCAACGACCGTCACGTGCCTCCAATGTATAATAATATTATTACAGGCTGATCCTGCACGGCCCGTGACAAATTAAATTCCCTTGGATATTTACCCCTTCTTGAACTCTGCTAAATGTAAACTGCGTCAAAGATTTTTGATACAGTTATTTGGGTTGTATAGATAAAATATAAAATAATGATAGCTGAAACAAAATTAATTAAAATACAATTTTTTTAAAGTCCATTCTTATTGTACACCTATAGAGCATTAGAGGGACAACTATTTTAAATTTCAAGTTCATATTATGTTTTGTCGTTTGAGAGAAGTAGCGATGAGTATTAGGCTTTCATATAGGTTGTAGGTATCTACATTGAACAAAATTCTTTTGTCAGCCCATCTTTAAAATACGATTTTTTTTTGTTAGGCCCTAAATATTTTTTTAAAAAGTCATTGCTTTTCAAACGAGTCTTATACTTAAAGAAATGTCGACTTTTAAAAAATCATAAAAAATAAACCATTTAACTTAGAAAATGTTTTTACAATCAAATAGCTTTCTTAAAATCAGATTTACAAATTGGTTATTTTGAATATTTCAAAAATATTTAAATCACATTTATTTATTTTTATTTTCAGTATATTATATTATACGTTTAATGCAAGTCATCAAATTATAAGTATAAAAAATTGTTCATTTTATACGGGCCTTTCTGTTACACTTAGTAACTGTATAAACTATTTGTGTTACCCGGCGTTGTCTGAGGGATAATGAAACCGAGATGGGCAATCTTCTGCGGCGGGTATGTGGCTTTTTTCCTTACGTGTAACTAATAATTCAATAATTGTTATTACAAGCAGTTATAAACGAATATTGGAATGTGCAGTTATAATTTTATTATTATTAATTAATAGCACGACCTATATATTGGTTGAAAAATGAAGCTACAAGCCCTTCCCGAGTCCCAAGGAATCTATTGATATAACTTGTAATGGAAACGAGCCAGTAGTTTTGAGTCTATAAATGACGACCATACAATCATTAATTTTTACATATTACATGATAATATAGATACACGAACGTGACGTCCTAGCGCGGTCAAAATGGTAATAATTATTTTATAATTACGATATAAATGTCGAAACATGCAAACGAAATAATTATTTTTTCGTATTACTATATGATAACCACTTCGGGATGGAAATAACATGGTATTAGGTTTATGGTGGAGTACCGAGAAGTAGTCAAGTGCTATATTATATTATATAGTTGCCACAGAAAGATAATATTGCGCGAGTTATAGTGCTCGCTGACACGGTTGTCGGCTGTTCATAATACGCCTCTGGTAACAATAATAAACACGCGCGGTATAATGACTTCTTCCCGGTATTGGTAATACCAACTTACTAGACTCAATTGTTTGATAATATGCATCATATACTATAATGACTATACATGAAACTTTTTAAACACTTTTTTACTAAAAAAAAAAAAATACCGACTCAGCATAGATGAAATATAGTAATTAGACCTTTAAGTCGAGGGACTCGAGAGTCCTGGTTTTTTTTTTAAAGGAGGAATAATGTGAGGAATAATATGACCCAAGTGGGTCATATTATATACCATTTGTCGTTTCTCAGTTGGGAATTCGGAATTAACAAATATATATAAAATGTATATGCTAATGCCCTCCAAGTCCCATTTTCGTGGTTAACTTGGTTAAGTTTATGCACTTCAATATAAAATTCGATTCAATCTCATTAATATACATTAATTACTTTATAGGTAGTTCATTTTCAATCTGAAAATGAAATATTTATGTATTATAATTTAGAAATAGGAATTATAATATAATAATATATTTATTATGACATACGAATGCGTCAGAGAAAAATATTTTATTTATGCATTTATCTTGTATGGTATATTTATAATTAATTATTAAAATAAATTATAATTTTGGTTCAACCTTCGACCTTGGACCTAATGATTTGGCTTTTTATATACTACTGCGTTTCGCAATAACTGGACATATTCGATCACGAATTCACGTCTGAAATGGTCCCCGGTTTAGTTCATAATTATGTGATTAAATCAAGGAGATAAATAACGAACATTGTCCGCACCAATTATCTCAAATGTTATATCAATATAAAATTCTCGAAATCGATACATATTTTAGTAACACATCGGGTAATTGACCTGTCAATACTATAATACACATACGGTCTATTTAAAAATAACTAAGAAACCATTATTCACAATTTACTTTTGTGGATTATTACAAATTTATATAATTATATAATATTTTACAATTATTATAAGACCATCACATTTTGTTCATATATTATGTCATATTAAGTGTTCACATAATCAAAAGAATATTATGTATACGAATACACATCAATACATCACATGAAATAAACGAATAAGACATTGTTTTTTGTAATCAACAATTGTCGATCGTATGTTCGTATAAGATAAAATAGCCCATTACATCAATCTGTTTTAGATCTAAAATTATTTAGATACCTAGTTGAAGATAGTTTTGATTAGTTAATGATTGAATTGTTATTCATATATTATATTATAGGCATTTGTGGTTTTGAATGTACCTATATAACATTTCGAAAATTGACACTCAGCACATAGCTAATTTTTGATTGCACAGAGTTACAATGGTCTATTGTTGTCTATATAAAACGAATTCAGAACACAATAGAATATGCTGAGATCCACTCGAAATTATTTTTGAAACGTCGCGATCAATGCAATTATTGCTTTCGAAATGTCAGTACTAATTATACATACAACACACTTAATGCATTATTACGCCTATATATTATAGGAGAGTGAACCGATAATAACCGATTCTGTATCCGGCTCACTGTTTTAAAATTAAAATCATATCCACAACTGCTGGAACGCGGAAATTAAAATATATAGGTATCTACCGTGGTAATAACCGTGTAATTTATTCCAATTCTACATTGTATCAACGCGCGTGATATATTTTGGTTATCGAAGTCCTGCACATAAAACGGTTAATCATAAATACGAATTTAAACTGTGAAGACTAGGTAGGTACTTGTATTATTAAAAATACAACACAAATATTCATTGATAAGTGACAAGTGATAACATACAATACCTATAGGTACATCGTATATACTTCTTACGCATATATAATAGCTCAGCAACAGTAAATTCAAGGAAACAACATATTTAACATAATGAAGATAAGGTAGCCAAGTTTATTTGCACTATGTATCTACTATCTTTTTTATTTTCGTTGCTGATAAACGAGACTTGATAAGCGAATATTATTGCTACAAGTTCGTGCCGAGATGGCGACTACGCAACAGAAAGCTTTACGTCCTCCGATAAATGTTTGTCGGGCGATGGCCTTGATCCTTCACTGTCGTATCTATATATATAAAAAGACTTGTCCTGGGTGATTCATCATCGCCTAGCCGGAATTGCTGAAGCTATGGATATGAAATTTTCAGTAAATGTACTTAATACTATGTATAGGCGCACTAAGAAAGGATTTGTCGAAATTTGCATTTTAAAGAGGTGCTCAAACGGGGATCTTGAGGTTCACGATGGAAATTGGAAATTTCATTTTTATTTATTTTTTAAATAGTTGCCATTGGTTACAGTCTACAGAAGAAATTTGTATTTATTTAATATTTGTTTCCATTGGTTATTTGGGCAGATCAGGTACAAGTTAGCACCAAATCAAGTTATTGAACATTGCAGCAAGTTACACCCAAAAACAGTTGAACAATCATAATTTTTTAAGTTGCAATTTTTTACGGACAACGGAGTGCACGGGTTCAGCTTGGTATGAATGTTTGTGTGTAGATTAAACCTCTGGGAAGAAGACTGACTTATTTAGGAATGGTTAAATTTGGTTTTTTTTTATACGATAGGTAAGACACATAATATCAATTGTTCAAAACAGCTTAAATTTCTTATTACTGAATATGCAACACAAAATATACAAGGTACATATTTTGGCTGTAACTGGAAGAAGACAGACTAATTTAGGAATGGTTAAATTTGGTTTTTTTTATTCATCTGATATTAGTAGTTATGTTAGGTTAGGATTTTGTATTAATTGATTATATTAATCTACCATAGGTGGAATACGACAAACTTGGTATAACTTTGATATTTTATAGTTAAATCATATACCTACGTACAAACAGCACGGGGTCCGCGATCTACCGTAGGTAGATTGCCTACCTGATAATATACTGCTGCGAATCAGAATTTTTATTCTGGGAAACGGAAAAGTTAAGATACATTTTGAAAACCATACACCGAATATTAAACAACGAATTGTACAAAGTTCGAGTCATATAGAGTTGGTACATTAAACGGGCAACAAAGTGCACGAGATCAGCTAGTTGAACATATTTCCGATTTTGTCACACATTATATTAGGTACAAGTAAATCATTTTAAGAATATTTTTACTTCAGCCAACCGCAATATCATAATTTTTAAAATGAATTTTTTAAGTCGGGTGAAGCCTTTTAATTTACCCTATATATTATTAATTTATTATTATTGTTGTTATTATTATCATTATACATATATATTACCTTATTACATGCAACATGGCCATATATTATAATATATTAATATTTACCTAGGTATACGAGCAAGGCAAATTAAAATTTATTGCGATCATGAGAAATACAATAATTTATAGCTGCACATGACATGGGAAATCTTATATAACTTTTAAGAGCGAATAGGTTTATTGCAGTCTCGAGATTATCCTAACTGCAGTGTAATAATATTAATGGAATGGTCTGCAATATAATATATGCAGGTATTAGTACCTACTTAACTAATATTCGTATCAACGCATCTGTATATCATCATATAATTATGCGACTTAACTAATTGTTGTAGTCGAAAATATCACTACGCATAGCCGCTTTTTAAGTACGAAAACGACATCAAGCGATTGCTGTCATTGGACATACATTTTATTATTAATAATGTATTTATTATTTTCACTAAGCTCGCGATTATCGAATACGAAACACACGACACCGTGACGTTAGGTATATTAATAGTTAGCAGCTTCGATATAAGATTAAAACAACTGCTGCAGCAGACTTGCAACAGCTACTCCGTTTATGCTGTGTAGAATATTGTCATTAAGCTGTTATGACATAGCAGCTCAAACGAGTAGCCGTTAGGTGGGTAGGTGGGTAACCATCGGTAGCGATTTTCTGTAATTTGTTTTTTTCTTTTTCTTCTTAAGCACCTGAAACCTCTTTGTGGGGGGCCTAGAAATACGAGTTTTGTAACGCTGAATGGGTTATTTCTCGTGCACAGTCGTTTGCTGAACAAATTTCTGATAAGCCGATTAATAAAAATAGTATATACAGACAGATGGCTGCGTTGTGATGTCGCTGCTGCGCGTTCTCTCCTGTAGAGAGAGATATTCGAAAACCACTTGTACAACATTATTGAATAATTCATCGGAGGTAATGACGTATACGATATTGAATTTAACGATCCGTTTCCACAGTAAGCTTCCGGTCAAGTGTCATTTGAAAACACACCATTAAAGATAACATATTATAATATGTATATAGGCACATGATTTTATATACATATAAATATTATGTATTATACGTACTTAATTATAATAAATGTACGTTCGTATATACCCGAGCAATACGCATTATAGGTGTATATATTTTTGGCCGTTGCCATCACTGCAGGATCCATTAAATGAAAAATAAAAATACAATAAAAAACTGCCACCACACCATAATACAGCGATCATTCGAAATTGTATTATTTTTTGTTTATCTCTGATTTAGGTCAAATTTTTCAGACTGCTATATTCAGACTAATTGTTCAGACTAATATATCATGCACTATATCTAATGTTTTTTCCGAACAAAATATACGAGAAATTCGGCTTAAAAGATAAATTGTATTATATAATATAATAACACTTAAATTAAAATAAATTAACGGACGCTGATTTAGCTGCTTTGCGCGGCCATTCGTACCTATATTAATTATTTGTTGATATTTTAGAATATTATTTAAGGCACTATTTTCTATTAATATTTTACATTGATATATATGAAAAACAATATCTGTTCAGTATGTAACATATTTTCTAAGTGCTACAATACAATATATATATACATCGTACATAATCGGACATTGCACTAGTAAAACATTATTATTATTTAATTAAAAGGTATTCGTTTAAAATTTCATTCATATCTATCGTTGTATACGTTATTTTCAAACATGAATAAAAAATACTGGCAAGTGGCAACATATCATAATTATTCCTAGAGTATTCAGGCATCTGTTTATTTATAACTGAATATATGCGTTATAATATTAGCTTATTGGTTTATGTTGATTTCGAGCCAGTGCTTATATCTCGGTTGTATCGTTTTTTTTTTAGAGAGAATAACAAAGTGTTGAACTTGCTTTTAAAATGTAATAGTTTTTTACGGAGGCATAAATACAGTGGCACTGGTTTAAACAGTTTCTTTTAAGAAATATGGTAATTAAAAAATTTAATTAATTCAATATACCTAATACAAATTTATTTACGAGGAAATTTTCATGGTCCTACGTTGTCAAGATAACGCAAACAATAAATAAAAATATTTTGATCAATAAAATTCGACTAGGATGCAGAGATTATGCGTTGAAATTGCACTTTCGTCTTGCAGAAGGATAATAATGTATACACTATGCGATTTTAAAGTACTATATGATAACTAGTCACATTAAAAAAAAAAACGATTTTTAGCAGACATCTGATAAACGTTGACATATTATTAATATCTATAACGTCGTTGGATGATATATTGACAATGTACTTTTTTTTCCTGTGATGCTTATAGTATAACTGAAGAAATTGGAAATAATGTTGTTAATTATTATTTACGCGTATCATAATTAGCTAAGACGTCGATATGCACCATAACCATATTATATTATATTTATATAAATACGGAGTGATTCATTTATTGTACAACACTTATTATTACACTTCTTTATTATAAAACACTATTAACATTTTTGAAAATTTTCTTTTACATAATCTTAAATTTAAAAAAAAACGTTTTTGGAAAAAATTATAGTTTTACTATTTCTTAAGTTTTACTTTCTTAAATGACAACATATACATTTTTAATTGAGAATATAATTCGGTACCTATATATTTTAATCAAATTTCGAACAAGTATTTTATTAGTTATAATTTATAAATATTTAAAGTTTAGATGATCGGATTAGTGGATTAACATTTTCCGGGGCAACCTTATACCACTCTACTCATTAAAATTTGATTTTTATGTATCGAAGTACCTCAAAAAATATGCTGCTTTAGAATAAGGAATTAAAAATGTATGTTGTGACTATAAGAAGTTAATTTAAAAAATGATAGTGATTAAAATAGTAATATATATACATACGTATTTAAGAATGTGTATAAATATATTTATACATTTTTAAAAACATTAATAATTGTTGAAGTAATTAGTGTCTTACGTCAAATGGATCATCTTTTATATAGGTACTATATATATATTATGCACCCATATATCTTTGAAGAAGCCATATGAAACTTTTAGTTTGATCTATCTGCCCCAAAAAGTGTTCGTTGAATGAATAATATTAAAACTAATAAACCTACACACGCATTTTCTTATGTTCTTTTCTTTAAATCTAAAGTATAGAGACGGATCGACGGCGCAACACCATCTATATAATATTATATTGTCACCGTACAGAATGAATTCAACGGGAACGAAAGACGGACATCTGCAGTCATGTCTTAGGATATTACCCAACTCACAAATATTATTAAAAAAAAAACCATTTAAAATTAATAATACACACCAATAACACCGAGCATTATACCAAAATACAATAATAATATGACAGTTGGTCTTCAGAAGTATTATAAGTATATACATATGTTGTATACCTGCAGCAGATACCTCCTACTATATGATGTAATGCATACGTGCCGACACGCAAACGCGTTCTATAGGTACCTTTTAATTTGGCATTTTAATGTATAGCACAAAATAATCCTTTTCAGTGGAAATTTCACGTGTGTCCTTCGTCCTGTTTTATTCGACGTTCGTGACGTCTACAATAATAACACGATACCAGCCATACTATTATACACGCCTCACACCCGCCTGTTATGATGTACCCACCTATATATTTTATATATCTTCAGAAAAGACATTGTATACGATACACTAGCCGGTGTGAATGGATCATCCCTCGCCCCGGGGATATTTTTGCACCGGACAAAGTGTAAAAATCATAGGCTCTCCCGGTTTTAATAGAATAATAATACATAATAATAATAATGATAATAAACATAATGAAACGAGAAAAAATAGCGTGTAGGTATTACATATTATATCCGTACCCATCTGCTTGAAACGTACTTTGTCGGGCGGCTCAACAAATAAAATATTATTTTCCACTTGTATATTCCGACTGGTGGTATTAATACTCACCTACCTACTCACCTACCTCCCAGCTATGCCTACGTCTATATAATTTCGTCGAACGAAATGGGCCTGCACGTATATAATACCTATGTATATACCTACCATACTTTTGTACGAAAACTTCACCCAACCCGATATTAATTCTCTATTGTCCCGCAACGTCAAATTAATAGCGGAAAGGATAATATCATAATGACATATACGATATCCGATATAACATCATATAATGCAGTAATAGGTGCACCGGAATACATACATATATATTATATACATTTCACGGTGGTTGTGCTTCGCGGTGTTTTGTACATCATATACCAGATACCTATATTATGTATATAGGTATATTATGCGCGGTCAGAGGAGGCGGGTCTCGGGAACTCAAAGGAAATTCCACGAGTTGTATTATCTATTATATATATGAAAAGAAGGTTCCGTACGTAAAAATTACAGTGTTTAGCCTTATCGTTTGTTTTCTTTTGAATACACAAAACAAGCCCGATCTTTTCGATCGTGATATCATACAAACACACCCATATAATATGGTGTGAGCGATAAAGCGCGTGTGTGGCGCCATGTGTGTGTGTGTGTGCGTGTGTGTGTGTGTGTGTGTGTGTGTGTGTGCTACCCGCGATAAGGCCGCATAACATTTATTCTGGACTTTTAACGGCTGGGGATTTTTTTTTAAAACAACTTTAAACTTTACATTACGAAAAAGCTACCCGTTACTGCGGGAAATTATAACAAAAAAAAATATATTTCTGAAGTCTGGAATAGTTGGTATTCCATATAACAACAGGGAAACATTGGGTAAGACGAAACACCTAATATTGAACTCCACGTGGGTAGACTATTATAATAATATATAAATTAAAGTATTACATTTTTTCAATTTAGTGGATTTAAATTGTATTATTAATATTACAATTGTAACAAAAAAAAACAATTTGTCACATAATTACCCACAATATAGACCCCCAACGGCCCCAACACATTTTTCGAATACCTTTTTCTAATAACAAAAAATATATAATAATAATACATACAAACATTTATTTAAATTAAAAAATGAAGATAATTAGAATTTCTAAAATAGTGAAAAATTATCTGATATATTATTGATAACATTGACAAGTTCACTAAGTAACTCAAGAAGTGAAAATAAAAAAACACTGTTATTATGTCATATCAATAAGTACCAACTTTACCTCATGTATTCATCTTGTCTAATTTTTCACTAGGTATATTACATTGTTTCCCCACATTGATTTTTTTTTACTGCAATTGGATTAAAACGTATTTGGTTATAATTAAAAAGTTTTATTTTTGCAAATTATTTTGATTTTTTAATTATGTCATTATTCAAAAATTAATAACCTAAAACCTAATAGTAAGTATTTGAAATATTTATCAAATGTTTATTTTATCATTTTCTATACATGATAACATTTTAAAAATATTTTGACTACTTTTAAAATTTGGAATTTTTTTAGTTTTTATTCTATAATTTTGATACATTTTTATTCAGTAGGTAAAAAAACTTGAACATTTAATACAAGGTTCCTTATATGTTGTTATAATAGAAGTTGATAAATATTAAAAATCCGTATGCACAATTTTTTTTTATAATTATTTTAAGTTAAAATTTTCAAATTTCTTGTAGTTAAAAAAATATAAAATGTTCAATTTATAACTAAGGTTTGAAAATTAACAAGGATTCTTATAAATAGTTATTACTGTAACCAAAAAATATTATTCGTGGGTACCTACTTGAAACTTTTAAAATATATTATTATATTTTATACACACAATGACATTTTCAAATGTAATTTTTAATTTAACGTAATGTTTTACTAATGCCTAATAGTAAAATAAATTACTTCAATCACAATATTCACATCACATTTAACACCATCCATTAAACTATTAGAGTGACCCACTTGTAACCTACTGAACACCAGAGCGACACCCACTTACCCGCACTTAACCGATTTTTTGTATAAAAAAATATTATAATATTAAATATTAATAATATTTTAATACTAATATTCTTAATATGTTGGTACTTTCATTATAATAGGTATAGATTATTATTTAAGTATACTAATAATGTATTTATAATATTTATTGTTATAGAAGTCGTAACATATCGTTATAATATTATACGAGTGTATTTAAGTTTGAACGCATTATTTTGTACATTCTATTCTATAGAATTAAACAAGATGAATAGTTAAATGCCCAAAATTCGGTTATTCACCCGGAGTAGTCACGTTCGTACTTTTATCACGTGACACGTTATATATGTAGTAGTACCTACACTACTTGTGTAAACCGTTGTCGTTATACTAAATTTCAATAGACACACATTGTGTGCATTTAGCACATATACCTACACAACAATATGCGGCTACTTGCATACAATATATATTTGTGTATACGGTATACGCACTATTAAGAACCGATTACGGGTGAAATATTAATAATAATAATAATAATATTAATAATAATAATAATAATAATAATAATAATAATAATAATAATAATAATAATAATATGAGCCTACGTATATATGCGCGTGTGTAGTCGCGACTTGTGAGGGCACGGGACCGTGCAGTGGTTGTCAGTTCGGGTGACCGATGGGGGTATAGGTATAGGTCGGTCCCCCGTCTCCCGTGGAAAAGGCTGTCAAAACATCCCTTTTGTGATGACACCGCAAAAAAACCACCACACACGTTCATCACTGCGAGGTCGAAACCGTATTACAATAATAATATTATTATAATAGGCACGTAAGTATAACCGCCGCGGTACGCACAATATAACATCGGTAGTTACCTACAATAACCATAATATAATACACGATATCTGCTGCAGATCGGTTTTTCGGCATCACACACGCGCGCCATATCTATTCATCCTCTTCGTCGCCGCCATGGTCGTTGAGCCGTTCATTTTTTGACATTTCGTCGACCCATCTGCAAGCAGCGAGTGTGATATTATTTTACCATGCTAATAATATATCATTCGATTACTATTGTATTCTTCGATTAGGTACTGATTAGGTATTATTTTCGTCTCGATTTTTTCACACGTGCCCCTCTCAGGGTCGGATTGAGGGTTAGTGTCGCTTTGGAAAAACAATTTTTATAAAAATCTTTCCCCCTCAAAATGTATATCAATATATACAAAGAATTAAATTAAAACTTTGCCTTTGCCTGCTACATATTATACAACTTATACATAAACAAAGGTGTGATTAAAAGCTTATGGATTTGGGAGGCTTAACTCTCACCTAAAACTATTTTTCATATACAGTAACTGGTAATAATGTGTACTCGTTTGGCATGAATATTTTTAATTACAATAACCACCCATAAGTGTCACTTGACTGATCATTGAAGTTTATTGTATTGATGTATTTAACGCACGAAGGGATAGACTGTATGATTCATCTCTGTAAAGGTGACTTATTGGGCATGTGTTGGCTGCATGTCAGTATGGGGGTGTTAGAGCTATAATTTAGTGGCAATGGAATGCTTATTTTTTTTAAAGTTACATTATTAATTATTAGTTATGGTAGAGTTAAAATGATCGTGTTGCGATGTTACATTAGAATATATATGGTGCATGAAATAAAGATATTGTGTAAAAAAATGTTCATATTGCGTACAGAAGTGAAATAGGTTAAATAACATCATATGGCGCTTTTAAAAAAATGTCCTCTTAAATTACGTTCGGCGGGAGCCAAAGTGCATCGTGTTGCAGTTTTGCATCACCTACGCCAATCCCTGGGCCCCATATTATTTTACCTAAGCCAATACCACATTATCTTCACTCGGTTATCCACGGCCTGACACGTTGTCACACACCGCCGCAGGATGACAAGGCGGGTCCCCTCTAGTCATACACTGCACCAGTAATGTATATTATTATATATCTCTGGCTGTGTGCAACAAACACCCGTTGCGGTCACATAATAGATATATATATAATAATATGTTTATAATACATATTATACAGCTACCTATGATAATATATTTCATATAATAATATACGTTTTCAATGGTATATATTATACAAGGTGTTTCGGGACCGTACCGCCACCATATTATTATTATTATCACATGACAATGCGTGCGCCCATGATGGATCGCCGCCGTCGATCGTTTACAACAATAATACCGGAACGAAACGGCGTCATCTGCAGCAACGGCAGGACAGCCGCCGATGATTTTGTATTTTTTTTCCGTATTTTATTTTCTCAAAGCGATTACACACCATCACGACATCATTACATTACAATCAGTGCAGGCGCGTTTGTGTGCGTGTGTGTGAGAAAGATGAGGGGGATGGTGGTAAAGTACAACAATCATTATGCCGCCGACATTTATTGCATATATTATAATTTAATGTGACATAGTTATAGGTTAAAGGTACTCCAAAACATCAAAAGTGGACAAGTCATAATGATCACAATTTTATTGACTAGAGTTATAGTCAAGTTAAGTCAACGTTAAGAAAGTTAGATTATTACTTAGTTAACAATCAATATATATATATTTAACTCTAAAAGTTTAAGTTGATATGGAGAAAAATGCCAACTTAACTTAGTTAAAAATAATTTAAATACTACCAACAGGATCACGCGTAGTGATTGTGCAACATTTAAAGTTTTTAAATATTAACAAAACATTTTATTAAAAATGCATTCTACTATTCCTAATTTATTTTTTTTTTTGCGCATTTGCAGCTGGCAGTTCTAATAGGTTTAGACACGTTTATCGTTTGAGTCAACTAAATTATTTTATGAAATAAATGTAAACAGCGTGATACAAATAAACAATAATTAATTAGTTCTAACTACAGTTACCTATAATATAATATAAACATGATTATAACATTAATTTTAAAATTACTCGGAATGAACTAAAAGTTACTAAATAGGATGCATTAACTAGTGTAAGAGTTATTAATTTAATTAGAAAATTAAATACCTAACTGGTCAAGTTATAAATTATAAATAAAACCGAGAAAATACACAGAACAAGTCTACACTAATTCAGGTAGATGAAATCGACATGTTTATCATTAGGAATAGTGAGAAGTCAAGGCATAACGCTTTAATGTTAGGTCTACATAGCTAGAAAACGTCAATAATATTTAGCTGTTTTATTACGACTTGATATTTTTGTGTAAAATGTTGGTACCTACCTTAATAATTAAAAATATTTAAATTGTTTGTAAAATATGAAGTAAAAATCAATAAATCTATAAAAATATATCCATAGGTATAGAAAAACAATTAAGAATATAAACTGAAAAATTCTTTCAGATATCATATAAAACAAATTTGTATCGAATGAAATTTATTCTGTATTAACTTTTTGAACAAATATGCAAATGTGTACAAGTCTTTGGCCCGTTTATAAATGTTTATAATCAAACTATGGATAATGAAGTGTCCAAGCAATTTAAAAGTTTTTTTTCCTTATGCATTGTTTGGTAAGATATTTTGTGTTTTGTTTAAGGCCGCGTCAAGGTACTGATTCTTTTTAACTTAAGCTTAATTAATTTTTGTAGAGGGGGCAATATTTATCTAGTCACATCGTTTAACGAAAGAAACGACGATTTGAGAACAACGTTGACTTATAATTTACACAAAACCGAACATTTGATTTTAATCATCGTCGATAAATGGAAATCATTATACTTATATCATAGATAAATATATATTATATATAGATAAATCCTTGCACAGATTTTGACGTAGGTGCGTATTTATATTATTATTATTAGGTACCTACTTATATCAGTGCTCGACTTGGGGGGGGACGCAGGGGGACGGAGTACCCCAACTAATTTTTCAGAAATTTTAGCGTACCCCTACTCTCATTTTGAAGAGGCACGCACGGGACGCTGCATCATTCTGCATTTTTATCAAAATGCACGTGATCAAATCATAATTTTTCTTACCATAGATTTAATAATTATTTATATATTTTGTATTATTATTTAATCAATTACCTTTAAAATATTATTATTTAAGATAATAAAGAACAAACCTATGATAAATTATGGAACTATTTAAATAAATAGGTAGTTAAAATGAATTGTTTTTATTTAGTTACATTTGAGTTTGTTACTATATTTTATAAGTTGTAACAAAAATAAACAATATATTTTTATGTGATTTTTAGAGTGGTATATAGGGGGGGTGTGG
>NC_042493.1:25580046-25587068 GCF_005508785.2 Acyrthosiphon pisum
ACGGCTCAGTAACATTTAATAAGTGATATGGGGACGCTCATTTTTTTAAAGTAACAGAGTCCCCCTACTTTAATTTTGCCAAGTCGAGCACTGACTTATATAAAATCAACACAATATTCAATTTTTATCGGTCGTTTATCATGATACTATAATATACTTAATTACCTATATACGACGCGTTCGGTTTCCGCAATGATGAACAACAACTATGAAATATTTTTGTCTTGAAACGATAGGGTCATGAAATCATCCGTCATCGGTTGTACGTTTGTCATGTATTTAGCCATATATATAGAGGGTTAATAGTCAGTTCTCAAACGGTTTATTCTTATACGCTGCTCTGATGGGTTGCTGAAGCCTAAAAAAATTGTTTCTCGCTACGCTTTAGAGTTATATATTTTTACCAGGATCAATTTCTTCAAATCTTTATTAGGTAATTATAATGTAATATTTTTATTAATTTTTTGTAAAAATATAGAATTATTTTCAAGTCAAATTTAGCCCATGTCGTCTTAACTTTTCTTTTAGTTCACAGCCAGCTTAAAAAATGTATTTATATAAAAATGGTTACATATCATATGTAAAGACTATACAACCATCGGTATATAACGTGACAAAAAGTTTGTTTTTTTTTTTTTGATCATATGTTTTTTATGCAATCTGTAACAAAAAAAGAACAATAAGAACAATTGATGGTTTATAGGTTGAAATAAATAAAAATAAAAAAGCAGATCATACATAATGTAGAAGCCTCCCAGCGAAGGTACTATGACATGAGTAGGACTTTATAGTTAAGCAAGCAGGTCACGACACCGCCGTCTTTTAAGTATTTTAATTGGGTTACCTGGGATAGAAGCAGATGATAGATTGGAGATTAAGGGGAATTATGGTGGGCTAGGCGGCTATTGAAACGTTTATAGAGAGTTTTGGCTAGTTCAGAGACAAATGGTATTTTGAGATCAGAGTGAAGGGTGTGGCTAGAGACATAGAATGTCGCTTTTAGAATTTGTACGTAGAGTTTTAGACTGGAATTTTCGAATGCGGTTGATGTTGGAAATTTTGGCAGCGCCCGTGACAAAAAGTAAAAGTACCTATCTATATTTACTTTGGCAATTTAAATTATATATTTCAGTGTAATACTGTAATTCAGTAGGTATAATGTCGTGTAATGTAACGAACAAATTCCAAATTCTGAACGAAAGGTGAAAGCGCTTATTTTTTAATTACCATAATATACCATAATTATATACGAGACACAGACACTTAATACATATACAGATACTATAATATGTAGGTACAGGTTGGTTTGATATACGGTATACATTGTACAATAATATGCAAATAACATTATATTTACGTATATTTCGTAAAGATTAAATTTCATTTCAGTTCGATACTACACATAGGTAATTCATTATATATCCATGTGGAAGTCACATTAATTTCTCAGCGTACAAAACAAGAAAAAAATCTTTAAGAACTAGACACCTGCAACAAATTACAGTAGAAGTTGCGTCGTTATGCAGGACGTGTGCTACGTATTGCGCATTTATGATATTATATTATAATATTCAATCGAAAAGGACCGGCGAGCGAAATCCGTAACCGAAACGACAGACATTTGTTCGTCTCGTCCCGTCGCTTGTTCGACACGATTGTTTTTTTTCTCCCCCTGCTAAGTACTTTAAAAAAAAATCCTTTTACCCTTCACAGTAATGTCTACAACCAGGCGCACAACAAACAACAGATGGAGCAAGATCAATAATGTTTCTGGCTGTGTTCGCCGACGCGAAACTGACACCAAGGTTTATCCAAGAGCTGTCCGTGATTGATTGGCCTCAGCTCGTTCGGCGCGGTATACCGCGGTGTTATTGTCACGGCGCCGATACTATCTGTTTAAGTTTATCCGTCACATACGATAATGTTTGATGCATATGTTTTTTCAAGAGGGCCATAAATTATAATTATTATAAGTATACTGATTTGTGGTAATTTATAACGCACTCCCCCACCCGACCCATCCCACATCGCTCGCCAACGCGCCAACACTCCCCGCGATGGCCATCATCCTCAGGCGTTTGATAATATAATAATATGTAAAATGTATTATGATAAACGTTTTGACGTGGTATTTCATTGTGACATTTTTCAGTAGCTTTGTAGAATCTCTAAAAATTTGAAATCAAGCGTACCTATATTATAATAAAATATATACCTATAATACGCATAGGTATTAATATAGTATTATACGCATTATGAAGTTTCAACCTACAACACATATTGCATACTGTATCAACCGAATTTCAGCATATTATCACTGCATAGTACACCTATTTGTATCTATGACCTATAGCAGGAACTTGTTTTATACGAAGCGGAAAATATATTATATACAATAGTATTAGTGTGTTTCTCTCTAGGAGCAACGAAAATCAGATCAACTTACAAATAGATAAATTTAACCTTTGAAAAAGTGGAAATTTTCAAATACTTTAGAATAAAAATGAAATTAATTGAGAAATAAGTGAAATAATAGCTACTGGAAACTAGTGCTATCATGGTTTAAGTAAGTTACTAAAATCTAAATTACTATCAAGAAAGTCGAAAACTTTGCTCTATACCTACAGGCTATCTGAGACCAATAATAAAATATGCATGCGGGCCAATATAAAATACAAAATGTCAACCTATACAGAGTATAATATGAAAAACCCAATATTTTATCATATAAACAAATTAAAAGAATGACATAATTTGGGCATGTATGGTGAGTTGATAATGATATCATAAGAAAAGTACTAATGGAGAACATACATAAGAAAATACCAATAATAGGTAGATCACGAACGAGATAGAAAGATATAAAAATGTTGGAAAGAAATGTGTCAGTTGACCTGACATTAAACAGGGGAAGATGGAGAAAATTACTTGTGGCAGCTCAGGTCCTACAGGGACCATTAAGCTAAGAAAGAATACGTAGTCTAATATCAACTATCAAACATTATAGAATAATAAAACATCCATACCAATGTGGCAATGTCGACAATTCAAATTGTTTTTTTCAAACGCATTTGATTTCATTGGTTTAATTTTCAAACTTATCTATTAGTAATTTGAAAATTTAATAGTTCGTAACATCACTAGTAATATTACCAACTGTAACCTGTGCTTATATAGAATAACTAGGTAAATTATTTTGACAACGAAATCACCGCGATACTTATTCATCAATAAATATTTTCTCTATGCAAAAAAATATAAATTTAATAGCACACCTCATGAAACACATAATTTCTTGGTGGTACCCACCCGTATTTTAATTTTCTTGGTTTCTATAATTACTCATTATAGTTGGAATTTCACATCACAGTAACTTAGGGATTACAACATATTTTATGTAAGGGATACTTTTCCATTATAAATCACCAATTTCTTTATGGATTAATTTAAGCAAATTCTTAGTTAGAGAATAAATACTACTTAATTTTCCGATTAATTTCTTACACATTTCACCTGTATAGTAAGTATAGTAACACACCTCTGTTTCAACTAACATCCCTCTCCCAATCCTGAACAAACAAGTCCATCTGTACTTAATATAGCCTCGTTTTACATGTAATAGTATAGTAATAGTATTTGCAACTAACAATATAGCTATGCCATATGGAACTATATTTTACAGCTGAAGTACATATAATTGCAGTTGAACTGACTAATTTTTTTTTTCCGTGCACCTCTCTAGATATCATTATTTGTTTCGCATGTACAACTTTTCGGTCGACGCTGGTACACTATTTCCTTTAGCACTATCATTATTATATTCATAGTTCATACGTCTTATTTACAGACTTACAGTTAAAACGTTGGTATACATTATTTCTTGGGTCGTAAAGAGAAAGCACAAGCAATAAAACAAAGAATTGTTTACATAAAAGAGTAGGAACACCGCTATAGGTAATACAAGTAAGTATAATATTATAATCATGTATGGGTATAGTATATATAAGAAAAGTGCGCTGCATTATCCGCACGGGTAGCCGTATAGGAACCTACGCTTACGTATATAATACATAAACGTTATTTATTTATTTTTTAGCCTCCACATAAAAAAACACGGCCGCCCGGACGCTCGTTTCGAAAATAAAACGTCATATCCAATTTCCCGAACCCCGTGTGTGCCGCCGGCGACGGTTGTCGTGCAGACCGTATATCCGGATGTAATAATAATGTATATATATAGGTACGCCGAGTATGTGAGTATATTGTATATAATATATGTATGACACAATAATATATTTCGGTGAGCTTAATGTGTTCGGTCACATACTCACGTATAATATAGTGACGGTGTACAACAAAATGGCTCTCGGGTCCCAAAAGGTTTTTCCGCGAACAACCGCAGTCGTGTGCCCACGTATAATATTGTGTACTTTTGCGTATATACATTATACTCACAAACAAACACACACACACACACACACACATAATATATATACATAGAATAGGCATCAACGTTACGGCATAGCAGCGCATTATTATGGTATACGCACACACTGTCGCAAACTGAGCCGGTGGACAACACTAGGGGTGGGTGTAGGGGTGTATAAAGTGTATACCTATAAAACATTAAAAAAAAAAAAAGAAAAAAAAACTACCCGCCACCAAGGAAAACATGAATAAAACAATGATATATCTATATATATATATGCGTACTATAGATGTATGCGCGTAGGTGTGTGTGCGTGTGTGTGCGCCGCGTGGCGCGTAGGGTGTACTTTTGTGCACTTAACTCGTATTTGTTTCGGGTCCGCCACACGACGATAAATAAATAAAAATCGCATTAACCCTGGAATAAAATACATTTGACGTGGATCACTAAGGGATTTCACTGCGAATTCGCCATTTGCGGGTAATCCCGTTCGCGGCGGTGTTTTGTCATATCGGCCGAGTTGTCGGTTGGTTGGGTGGGGTGGTGGTGGACGTGGGTGGAAGGGGTGGAAAAAATAAAATATACATCGGACGACACGTTAAAAAAAAAATAAACCAGCTAAATGCGGCTAACCTACCTTTTGCGGCTTCCGAAAACATTAAAAGTATTAAAAAAGTTAACTCGCTTAGCGTTGTTTATTTTATAATTTATATATATTTTTGCTTTTTTTATTATTATTATTATTATTATTATTAATAAAACGGTTTAGGGACATTATTTCTCATTTTCCCGCACCTGAATTACATTCCTCGAGCCGAGGGAATATTCAAAATATTATAATTGAATAAGCCCCCGCAGGGCGATTATACACTTACGACTTACCCCCGTTATACACCCATATAACACTCGCTACACACACGTATAAAGGTATTTATATACTATTATACAATGATGTGAAAAAAACGCGACGGGGAAGGGTGATGTATATGAACGTGCATTAGGTATTTACACTGTAAATTTAAAGATTACAATAATAATTATTCACTGTTAATTCATCGTTCTGTTCTCCGACAATTTATGCAAAATAATAATAATATGTTTTATTAGTTTCCAAGCCATTGTAGTATACAACCTTGAACCTACATCGATTCATGCACATTAATGGACATTAAAATCAAAAAAAGATCAATGATCGGGTATAGCCAATAGAATACATTCCTAATAGCGTAAAATTAGTCTTTGGAATGTTCTACTAAGATAGACATAGATGATAATAGGTTTCAAACAATTGTTTTTTCCGTCAGTAGTATATAGTGTCGTGTAGAACCCATTGATTCCAACAATATTTAAACGGAATCGATTCCGAAAAGTGCGGTTTTAAAACACTCTATCATTTCCACCACTTCTATCAATTATGGCCTGAAGTTAACCTAGTAGTTACTCCTTAACTGTAGGTAATTAAAAAATGAATCTACATTTTACATAATCATTATGGTATCCTGACAAATTCAAAATTTAACAACAATTTAATTAAACTAAATATTATAGTGAAGAAATATTTAAAATGTTTGGGGGAAAGCTATAAAATTATATTTCTTGTATACTTTATAATCTTGTATACTATATAGTTATAATCATCACAAGATAACTCTCAACAAATAATTGCTAAATCCTGCAGTGCCATATTTAAAAATTTAGTGACCATCTACAAAAAATGCATGATGCCCATTTTCAATTTTTTTTAAGATTCTGAGTGGAACGATGAATGTATTGATTTTACAATGATGTGTGTTTTTTTTTAATTTTTTTTTTAATTTTTAATTTTTTTTTGTGTCTGTGTACACGATAAGTAGTCGAAATAATGCTTCGATTTTCAACTTCAGTATCTTGTTCAATTGGAAAGTGAATATCGTTGGTGCATTGGGGAGGTCAACATTTAAAATTCCCAGTAATTTTCAAGAGCGCCAAGAAAAACCAAAGATAACTTAAGGAAAAACGGGAATTTTTACACAAAATCGATTTTTCACAAAATTGAATTTTGTTTTTGGCGTAACTTTAAAAAAAAATGACCGTAGATACATGAAATGTTGACTGAATGTTTATCTTAGCATTTTCTATACACCATAAAATTTTCAAAAAATTTTGATTTATTTTGAGCTCTTTACGGACATTTTCATTTTCATTTTTTTTTAGTTTTTTTTCTAAAAATATCAATAAAATTTTATTTGTTGGATAAAAAAAGCTTGAAAATTTAATAGAAGTCTCCTAGTATATTGTTTCAAAGGCAGATGAAAAATATTAAAAATCGTTAGTCACAGTTTTTTTTTATAAGCATTTAATGTTCAAAAAATGACAAAATATGGAAAAATCACGAAAATTTGCAAATTATTTCGAGTTAGATATTCATAAAAATTTTTCTTTTTAAATCTAAAATATGAAAATGTAATACAAGATTCATTATAAGATTATCTACCTTTATCAAACAAAAAATATCTATAAGAATGTCAAATTAAATTGTTATGATCGTTTGAAATTCAAATTTTTACAACACTGGATATTCACTCGATTTCTCATGTAGCGATTTCCTTATTTT
>NC_042493.1:25588148-25608497 GCF_005508785.2 Acyrthosiphon pisum
TCTAAGAAATATATAAGCACAGTTAATTTTTATAGTCATTTTAAGTTCAAATTTGGACGAAATTACATATTAAAAAACCTGGAATAAATATTTTATTTATTTTGTTGTGATTGTAATGATTGTATAATATTATTTGTGGATACTTGAAACTTCTAAAGTATACTATTATATATCTATGATAGTACCACGGTTTGTTGTTGATGTATAACGCGTTACCTGATGGATATTGTGATATGATTAATTTGGAATTTATTATTAATACCTATTATATAGGTCAATTTTTTTTTAATACTACAGATAAGTATACCTACCTATAATAGGTATGTCTAATACCTAGACTGACAAACCGTCTCCGCTCAGAATCGCTTTTCTTATACAGTGATATTATATCATTGAATTCAAATTTAATACTATCCATATATACAGTGACCCACTTGTAACCTACTGTACAGCAGAGCGACATCCACTTACCCACCTTTTTTTTTTTAAATATTATATAATATAATAATATTCATGGTGAGTCAAACTGTTTTTTTTCCAAGAGCCATACAATTTTTTTTTCTCTTCTGCGACTAAATTAGTGAAAAAAGGAAATTTAAATTAAAACAATTAAAATAATTTTGAAGATTGGATATTAATTTTTTACTTAAAATTATAAATAGTGTAGTCAAATTTCAATAATTATTATAATATTATGTACCTATAATTGTTTAAAAAATAAATATTTTTAATCTACAAATAAATAATAACAGTTGTTATAGATCAATTAAATATTAACATGAAAATATACAAAATTATAATTTTTGTTTGGAAAACGTTATAATATTTTCTATCACTTTCCTATTAGGTACTTCAAAAAACGCAGTTTTTCAAGTTATACTTAAACTTATGACTTAAAAATGGTTGAATCGATGGGTCAATTTTAACTATTACTATTTGTGGCAGAATTGATGAACTTTTGGCACTCATAAAAAAAGGCCTGGTGGAATCGATGAAATATCATGTCAAACACCATTAAAATATAATAATAAATATATTATGTGCTGATCATCGTCGTTTTCCTCGAGGCAAGCAAATATGCATATAAAACATGTGTTCACGCGTATACGATCGTGTTAATAAACATGTGAACCGTCCCCCGTGGTTGAAGTTTAACAATATAAAATGTGAGTAAAAAGTTGTATAATATACGCATATTTCTGGAAACCACCAACCTCGTAAGTATACATACAAGTATATTACGTTGTTATACCTATGCGTTTATCGTCGACGATAAATTAACAGTTTAATAATAATTATAATAATTAATATTTACAGCAACACGAATAACATTATAATATAATAATATATATTATTATATTTATAATTTATAAAGATTATGATGATTGTTGATGGACACGTGCGAGCCAGCTAGGTCGTAATAACAACACGCTGCGTTGTATTTATGTTTTTTTTTTATAAATAAATAATTTTTTAATAATTATTGGGCTGAATTAAACACAAAAATAAATTTTTTGACATCATATTATTAATACGTCACGCAGTCTTCTTAAGATTAGACATGCAATTTATTTCAACTATTCAAATTTCGTGGAGATATCATCCCGTTTTCCGTTACCTAGTATATTATATCGTAGTAAATAGTAAATATCTAAACAATTATATACCTACTAAATCTATTAAAAATCATATCGACGCAATTAAGTTCGATTAGTGGCTGCAATATAATAATATGTTGACTTCATAAAAGTAGGTTATAGGTATCATATATTCTATAACTGATAATTCCCACATTATTGTTTATGCAACTTGCCTATATTTGATTTGAAATTTTGATGAAATGTCCATTTTTCCCAATGATTCAGCGATGTAAACTGATGACACTGATCGTTTTAACGCAGTTATATTTTAAATTTTTTTTTAACAAATTTAATAAAATTTGACAAAATTTTACTTTTTTATTTTCAAGTTTTAGAGTATATTTTTTCATCTATTGCTACGTATGTAATGTAAATTATTATATGAAATTTATTTTAGTAATAAAAACCAAAATATTACTTATTATTATAGTTATAGTAGGTAAATAGTGGCTAGATAGCGGCAAATGTATATTAATGTATTGTATTTATTTAGATACTTAAAATTTGTCAATCGTCATTCTCATACTTCTAAAAATAATAATTAAGGGGCAATAACTTTTATTCTGTTATAGCTTTTCTTCAGTTGGTTAGGTTAGAGTATAAACGTCACACAGACCAATCAACTACCTTGTGGTACCTATAGTGGCAGAGTACCGTACTCTACAAATTATTGTTCTTTGTTGGCCAACTTATATTTAATTTATTTGAACTATTTGTTACCTGTATTTTAGTCAGCTACAAATCCATTTTAAACACCAATTCTAGATTTAGTTTTAATCAGCTTATCTTGGTAACTCTGTCGAATAATTTTTCTCTAAAAAAAGGTCTAAGAAAATGTCTATAGTTTTCTTTATCACTGTCAAGAGCGTTTCAAGATAACAAAAAAAGCTGGTAAGTGGATGTTGCTTTGCTGTACAGTAGGTTACAAGTGGATCACTATAATGGATGGTGTTAAATTTGAATTCAGTTATTTAAAATCATTGTATGCGACAAACGATTTTGAGCGAAAATGGTCTGTCAGCCAATAATATTACAAAGTAAAATTTGATGAAATTATTGTGGTTAAAGTAATTTTATTTACTGTTAGGCATTAGTACAGCATTCGTTAAATAAATTTTTTTCCAAAAAAATTACATTTTAATATATCATTGTGTGTATAAAATAAAATAATATACTCCAAAAGTTATATACCCAAACGAATAATATATTTAAATTACAATAAAATAATTAAAATTGTTATTCTTGGTTTTGTGTAATTTAATATGTAATTTCATCCAAAGTTGAACTTAAAATGTCTGTAAAAAAAACTGTTTTTGTATATTTATCGGTTACTATTTTTGAGAATACTTGTTTTAAATTTTCAATCCTTAGCTACAAAAATTGAACGTTTTTCAATTCTTTAACTACAAAATAATTTGAACATTTTCGAGATTTTGATACATTTTTTCAACTTTAAACACTTATGAAAAAGATCTTTAATATTTCTCAAATGCTGTTATAACTATTTATGGGATACACCTTGCATTATACTTTTTGACACAGCCAATAACATTATATTAACATTTATAGTTTAACAATGTTCTAACCATTTAGTATTTGTGGTGGTTACTATATGCTGTTTACTGAATATATTGATATATTATGATTTTTTAATTTATTGATGTCACCAGGACTTCAAGCCAGTATTCGTAGTTTTTCCATTTAATTATACAGTTATAATTTAGTTGTTACAGTTGTATTACAACAAAAAGCAAAATATGTTTTGTAAAAAATTATAGTTTTGCTTAAATATTCCCGTTTTTCCTTATTATATTGAAAAATACTGAAAATTGTTTTATACTTTTATACCCATTAAGTACCATTTAAATCTAATGTGTTACTATATTAATAGAATAATATATACCATCCTACAATCTTATAAAGGTAATGAATAACCCATAAACGCAAGTAATAATAAAAATAAAAATGAAATACAAATGTACACATAACCATTGTACCACGATATTATATAATGTATAGTCTTTCGTACAATTTTATAAAGTCGATGGTGATTGCCGATATTTATAAAAATTGATACCACAGTATGTAGGTATGGTACCTACTATTTGAGAAAATACAGACATAAATATCTATAGTGAACTTTTTGTCAACAATCAACATAAATGTAAAAAGCTATTTTTAATACTTACTTAATTTTTGTTGGATCGATTCCTAGAGTAGGTATGCCATTGTTTATTGGAATCCAATATTACAAAGTGCAGTTACCAGATAGAAAGAGGGCAACGTCCATTTTTAAGTTTTTTCGCTAGGGTAGTTCAAATTGATCACGGATCACATGATTATCTACAGATCGATTCTAAGGAAATTAGGATTATTGTCCCTGACTGATAGGTTTGATATTTATATCTAAGTTTTCCTACGCAAATTTATTGATTTGGTATACCTACCTATTATATCGATCAATTTTTCCTTTCTTTATACCTCTTTGCATCACCAAATACCTATAATATTATTCCTGTAATCAACCAATGTTTAGGATGACGCACAATTCAGGGATTGTAACCTTTATGTTTTTTACGGTTTCGGTTTCGGTTAGGTTTTTCAAAAAAAAATTCCTGAGGTTTCGGTTATAATCTTAAATATTAAAATTATGAAATTGGGGTTGTGGTTATGGTTACGGTTATAACCGGTTGTAACCTGTTAACAAAAAATCTTTTTTAATTAAAATTGTAAGCGATTTTAGATCGTATAGCTACTGTATTTGATGTGTGCGCGTCTTTATGTTATTCTTTGGAACCTAATTCTCAAACCTATATTTTCTTTCTTAGTATCATTAGTAGGTAACAGTCTTTAATGCCATAAAAAAAATGTCCCAAAACATATGACTTAATACCTACCTTAAAATTATGCTTTAATATCAAAAAAATGTGTAGGTACTATATATTATTAAGTATTAAGTATAAGTAATTATATTTAATTTTAAATTAAATTAAATTAATTTAATCCATTTTCCTCTAAAGTTGCTATTGTACTATTTTATATTTTATGTCTTTAGTTTTTTAGATTTATATTATGTAACTAAAACTTGTGAGGTACCATGTATTAAATTTTCAAGAATTATTAAATCAAAGAAAAATGCTGATGTATAACGATAAATCGAATAAAAAAACTAATAAACATAGACAATATGGTGTAAGAATAGCACAAAAAGAGCGAAAATGTTTTGGAATTTATTTCTTTTATAGAAAATGCTAATATAAGTAACTAATAATTTGTGAAATACATAGGTTAGGTTAGGTTAGGTTATATGTCCTTACAATTATTCATTTTTAAATCACTTACATAAAAAGGCGATTGTTAAGTATCACTATCACGAAAACAACATACAAAAAAGATATTTTGATTGTCAATTATCTTAAACAATTATCAGTGTTCAAAATATAACTGTTATTTTTTATATTAAATTTTTAAATTAAATCTGTATTTGGACCTAATAATCGTATCATATCTATATTTTTAAAACCTTGATTATATATTATAATTATCTTACAAACCATAATTGATAATTACAATTTAAAAATGTAAGCTACTAGATTCCTCGCTCCGCTCAGAATCTAACATAGTCAAGCATAATAAAAAATTAATTATCGATCTAATCATTAATCGTAGATATAAAATCAATTTTAGATTTAGAGGGGACGAGCAATGGATTTCGGTTTTAAAATTATGTGAGATTTTTTTTTTTTAGAAAATGTTTTTCTATCTTTAACATTGAGGGTGGCTTCCGATGTTAAATTTAATAGCTCTATTGTATAGGCGTATTATATGCGATCACAATTTATTGTATATATTATACGCTATGGCTGATGTGACTTATATTTTTTTATCTCAATTATTTATTCCGCCCAATTTTCCGGTGGCCGCTACGGTGTGATATAACATAATAACCCCAAAATAGTAATCAAGGTAAGGTAAAATAATATATAGGTATCGTTCGAGGTGGCGACTTGTTATTATTATACACACCTATATAATACATATAATAACCGTAATATTAGGTACCTACATGGACATATATCCCACGTGGGGGTTACTGTTTTAATCATAACATACATATATTATTAGATACCTACACTGCGCAGGTACCCACGTTATATAATATTATTATTATTTTATCTTGAGAAAAGATACTATCTTGGTGGGTGGGGGGAAGAAGACTAATGTATGTCTAATAGAATAATAATGCGGTGTTTAAAAGACGAAGGGCGTTGCTGTAACAATAAAGGTTTCAAGAACCCCGCCGAACTGCAGGTAAACACAATAATGATAATAATTTTTACGTACGGGTTGGATTCTTGAGGACTTATTTGGCGATTTCACAGTACAGAACCAAAATATGTGGCGGAGTCGGTGTGATTATAATATTAACATGGAACATGATGCCTGTCCATAACATATTTTTTAATACACAAGTACAATACGCGTCTCATTCGAGTCTCGCAACGCGTTGGTTATTAAATCAATAATTAAAATTTACATATTCAGACAATAATACGATAGCACGTCCTCTGCAAGTGTATATAGGTATACATTCTTTTTTAGACAACGGAAAGGTGGAAAAGAAAGTTATATTCTGCTTACAATCATTGTATATTTTATTAGGATGTACACCGGTGCACGGAAATCTATTTTATTACTTTCTTGTAGGTATATACGTCTTGTACAGTGTATATGTACACAGTATGTTATCGTTTCGAGCATTGTTGTATTCTACCTTAGACAACCATACAATTGTAAATTATAAAATTGATGAAGTATTACTGTTGAAATATATTTAAGCGAATAAGTAAATAATAATTACTCAATCCAATGAAGCTAAAATGTGCGACACACAAATATTTGTGCACATAACACCGCTACATGCGCAGGAAGGTGAGGCAGTCCGCTGTCGTCGTGGAACACGGTGGGAGCGTAGGTGCGACGATTGTTCGAGAGTAAGCGACAACTGAGTGTTTTATTTTACGATTGTTTTATATTTACATCAATAAAAGGGTTTCTGACCAAAAATTGTGTTCAAGTTTTATTTTAGGTTTTTGTGGTGAATGCCATTTTTTGAAAAGGTAGCAAGACACTGTAGTACTTACTTTCTCTTCCAGTATTTATTATGGTGGTCAGTAGAGAAAGAGTAAGGCTTTGTGTAGGTTAGAGAGATCTCACCCTCGATCATCCAATACTCGTTATCGTGGTGAATTGTTCGAGAGTAAAGCAACCTTGGAGTTGTAGACTATAAATCCTGTGGGCCCTAATTGTTAAATTATCCTTTTGACCAATAGGTATTATTGTGGTCACCAAAGGGAGAATTTGAATAAATATTTTACCACATGTGTCGATTTATTGCAAATTATATATATTTCAATTAATTGTTATCTACTAAATTAAGTACCTTGTAATAGTAAATTGAAGCATAACATGTAATTAATTTTCAATACATTACTCCCTTATGAGGTAAACTCATACGAAAAAAAATTAAATTAAAGTAATGTGGTACAATCTTTCTCAGATTCTAATATAGAAAAAATGGAATAAAAAACTTTTGACTTAGCTTTGGTTTTAAATCACTTTAAATTCTACTATTTTATATGTATGTAAACCACCACGATAAGACGTAATAACAATTACTACAATATTAACGTAGTAATCGGTTTTGTTTCCTAAACGAACATAATATTTTTACCCACGTTTTACATAAATTAATATGTGAATAAATCTTCAGCACTTTAAGTCCTCCCGGCTTTCCAAATGCTAACACACACACACACACACACACACACACACACACACACACACACACACACACACACACACACACACACACACACACACACACACACACACGCACACACATACACACACAAACACACAAATATTTATACAACATAATATGCCCATTGGCCATATTTATATTTCATAAAAAAAAAACATTTAATCGTGCTTTAATATACCGACGTCTAATAAAATAAACCATTTAATTACCTTTTATTTTTCATATCTACACAAGTAATCTAAATCGGCCATCTTGTGTTTTTTAGCACAGAATAATACGCGTATAATATTATAGTACTTTACAGGCTTACAGCGGATATTCATCTGGTCTCATATCGGCGGCGGCGCAGTAAATCACTTTTCGAAAACCCGTAATTTTATGAAAAAAAAAAAATCATATTTCATATACATAATAATTATATTTAAATCGGTGAGAATTTAAACGGGAATAGAATTATTTCCTATATATTATAATATGTTTGTAGCGGAATTTGTAATTTTCGAGTTAAATAGCTTATAAATGACAATAGACGGGTTTTACCTATATATAATATTACGTAAAAAATTAAAAACTAAAAAAGGTGGGCAAGTGGATGTCGTTCTATTATACAGTATAAGTTACACGAGGGTAGCAGTAATGGATGGTGTTACATTTGAATTAAATGATATGATATCATTGAATACGAAAAACGATTCTGTTTGACAGAGCCTTAAGTCCTCAGTTCACGGGAAAATCGGCATTGGTGCACTTCAATTTGTCAAATAATTCTATCTAGTTGGGCAATCTGCCTGTGGCCAATTAGATAATACCTATAGCACTCGTTATATTTTTGAACGTGATTCAATCTACTATCTAAACTTTTTTGATATCTCTATAAGGATAATCTCTAATACTTTCGTCAAAATCGGTCGAGTAGTTTTTGAGTCTATTAGCTCCAAACATAAATTACATTGCATTTTGTTGTACGCGTTTGAACAATAAACAGTAAATTAAATATATCTATTATTTTCTTTCATATAAAAAAAAATCCATCGTTTTATGTACGGTGGTCCATACCAACTTTTTTCTATGTTTAATTTAAATTGTATTTCTATAAACTCTAACTAACGGAAACTATATATTATATTATAATATTAAAATATTATTCGATTTTCGTTTGCCAAAGCCAAAGGAAGACGAAATACTCATCAAAACGAAATTTGATGAAAATCATTCTTTTTTTTTGTTTTGGTTGGGGAGGGGGGAAATATCAGTTTCAAGTTTAAACAATAACGACGGACTCGGCAAACAAGCACGTGACGTTTTACTAAGTCAGACACTTCTAAATATCGAGGGAACGTGATGGGTAAGTAAATATAAGTTTGGTACCTATATATTATATTGTTATGCTATTGTATGGTCATCGCGACGATTCGATTACACCACACTGCCCTCACACCATCTCGTAGTACATATATATCGGTAGCACCCACCACGATCGCGGTACATGGACTAGGTGCATTATATATTTTATATACTTATATAATAAAGCTTTAAAACTTTCTTTGAGAGACACACGCGATGTATCGTCTGTATACAACGATAACATGTACATAATAATACGATTACGATGGCAGTTGAAGACGTATGGCCCCGTTCCAGGCCAATCGTCTGTAACGTCTGTCGAATTTCGCAACGACAATAATAATTGACGTGTGGCGGCGGTGGAAATCTCAAAGTATTCTTCCGAGAACGGATGTCCGTGTTTTATATTATTTAATTATTATATTACTCTACTGCATTACTATCCTCTAAAATATTTTATCATGTTATTACTCAGTAGGTAGGTACCATTGGTTTACAACAATATCTAATTTTAAATATCAAAAAGTATACGTCGAGAACTTAAGTATTAGGTATTTTAGAAATAATAATAATAATATTAATTCAGTTTATTTTTTAAGTAATGTCGGTTAACTGTTTTTGAAATTTGTGGTCCTATCTTGGATATAGCGAGTCTGTGTTGATTATTTTGAAACTCGTTCCACTCAAAAAACTGATCGGAATATCTTGACCCGTGCGTTAAAAATTTGAAACGACTCACGATATAAGTACCTACGGTTTTATTGTATGTGTTCACATTCCAAGTCCAAGTCGTTCAGTATAACAGCTGTATAGAACAACCACTCGTAATTTATCCAGTTGTTATTGGATGTCCAGGCAACTGTGTCGTTAAATTGTTCGATGGAGCGCGCTGCAAGTTTATTTAAAACCGAACGACATCATTTAGATATTGGAGAGAACTGTTTAGAATTGAAAAACTTGTAAAAACAATAATGTCCAATTCCTAAACTTGAAAAATATATTTAATATTATCTCTAAAGTACAAAATTTGTTTTTAGATTCTAGCGAAGAATGTAATAGTCTTAAAATTATGAGTTGTTTTTAAAACAGAATAAAAAATTTTCAATATAAAGTATTATGAACTTTCAAAAGAGTACACAGTACTTACTTAAAAGCAAAAATGAATAATATTAAATAGTAGTATCTATATACTTAAGCAACAATTAAAGCACATAATTAAATATCTTGCTAGTCGATAAGTTATTCAAAAATGAACGGACTTTATGATATGGTTATTCATTTTGATAAAACTATAATTTTATTGAATTCTTTTGCCATTATCAAAAAACTGGGCTTTAACTATTGTAATGATTTTTTGATCACAATCTAAGAAATATCATTTTAAATGTATATATTTATTTCAAAATACATAAAATTATTTACTAAATTTCGAACTAAATATAGGTATTTTAATTATAACCATTTTAGATGATTCATGAATTAATTTTAAAAGTATTTTAATTTTAATTATTTAGTACACTTTACACACTACCGACTGTTATAGTACTATGGTTTTTTTAAAATCAAGTAATATTGTGTTTATTATAATATTATGCCACCATAAGATATTATAAAGTATTTCATGAAATATGACTACCAAATATATATATATAGACTGGCAAACTGCACACTTACTCACATTCAGAACATTTAGCGTTTAAATCGAAATTAATAATTACAATTTCGTTTTTTATTAGTAATGCTGGTACCTACTTATTTTATCACACAATCTACACTCCCTCCAGTATAACACATACAACAGTCAAACATATACTGACAGAATGTTTAAAATGTGAAGACCTCAGAAAATAAAATGGTTTACCTTAGCAACTATCCAAAATCCTGGGCGAAGAAGTAAACATTAAAGCAATACATTTTTCGAAAATGTCAGAATCATATAATAATTTAGCAAAATATTTAAAAAAAAATAATATTGTTTTGAAAAATAAAAAATGTAATCACATAGTTATGTACGCTAATAAGTAATACATAATAATCATTGCTGTTGAATCATTTTGTTCAGTAAAAAAAAAAAATTAGTTTAAACTAAAACATATTTTTTTACAGTACCCGCGGCTACTATAAGTGGACATTTTGTGTTTGTACTTTTGTAGTTTGTATAGGTAGTAAGTACATTCAAGTTGTGATGGTTATATTGTCTTGTCTTGATTGAATAGACCACCCATTGACTTTCGTGAAGTGAATTAGTTACGATTTATTATTCAACTATATAGATATATCATTGTAGGTCACGACCACATTTGGGTGTATTTTATACTCTTATATACGTCGTCTGTTTGCGGGGGTTAGTATATAGACAACACTTACAGTAATAAGAGGATTACGGTGGCAGCATAAACCGTTGATAAAAGGTTTTGGCGACATTGTGTACTATTGAAACAGTCTTTGTGAATATGATTTGATATGTATACATCCAGCGTATTGGTAATTTAACGGAGGAATTTTGAATTGAAATGTTCGAATGTATATTATTTTAAGGTACGTGTAAGTCAAAAGGCTTGGTGTGGTGAATCCCCAGAGTTGGATTCTATGATGTGAGTGGAGTAAGCAAATACTAGGTTTATGCGCTAGGGTTTGAATAGAAATGAGAAATAATAAATACCTCTTCTTTACGATTATTTAATAATTTAACGGTGATCAGTGAAATCATTCTATAGTATATAGAAGCTAGTATGTTTAATGTTATTTGTTAAATTAGAATACCGAATTCGATTATAATACATTTATAAAGTAAAAAAAAAAAAACGTAAATTGTCATGATATGTTTTGAATTCAAATTGAACATATACAATGTTTTAAAAATGTCCACATATTATATTAATTCAAAGAAACTTGAAATATCTTTCTGCTAATGCTTGAATTCTAATTGTCTATACTCTGTAGGTACAAAATAAAATGTCAATACATATAGAATATAGAATAATTTTAAGCATTTTAAATTTAGTTTTTATGGTGTGGATAAAACATTTTAAGGTGATGGTCAAAAAGTTTACAATTTATGTTATACAACATCTCATATATATTTTCCTGATAGAAAAATCATAAACTATAGATAATAATATTAGGTTAGGTGTTTTAAACATTTTTTGTATATGTATTTTAAGTTCAAATTTTGACAAAATCTTGAAAATGTACAAATTATTTTTTGTATAAAAATTTGATTTGAGAAATCTAATTCAAGTGTTGGCAAAATTGTATATTATTTAACATTTTAAACAGATGACTTTTAGTTATATAATTAACCGGATTTACCGGTAAATTCTAGGTCTTGCCGATATTCGTAATATATGTATAACATATAGAGGCTGACAAACAGTTTCCGGAGACGTCTCCGCTAAAAATTATTTTTTGTATGCAATGATTCATTATTTAATCCTAATTAAACACATTCATTACATTGACGATCTACTCTAGGTACACCTATATACAAAACCTATATACTACTATTTGACTTTTTACAAATATTTAAAAATCTGGTATTCTATACTTCAAGGATCAAAATTGAAAACTATACTTTAAATATTATTTTAAAAATATAATATAATACATTTCATTTATTTAGTCCACGCAAACAATAGGTTACTGGACCTACGTATATATTATTAATTTTACAACCACTAAACTATATTATGCTAAGCACGGTCGATGTTCAATGATTATTTTCCTTATCACAATTCAATATTTACCTATATTTTACAGTTTGAATGAATAGAAATCAAACATATTGATCAATTAAGGATTTTTTTTTTTAATTACAAATGAAAAAGTACTAAGTTCGTACACAAAGTGTACTATACACACAATTTTAGGTCCTGCAGGATCTAGGATTAAAATAAAAGTACAACGTGACAATGCGGTGTTATGTACGGTATAATTATTTCTACAAAATGTTTGTCCCAGAACGTCAGGTGTAAATCCACCCAAAAGGATATGATTAAAAAAATTAAAATTATGGTACATATAGGTGTATAATATTGTACAGTATAGTATACAATATAATATTATGTAATAGGTTTTTTTTTTATCATCTTCCGTGAAACGAGTTTTTACAATACGCTTTTAACCTTTTAATAAAACCCAATATAATTATTATATTTATATACATTATACTAATACGACCAATTTATTGCGTGGTTCAATAGAATATAAGAAAAAAAAATAATAGTAATATAGGTACCTACTATTGAACGCGACGTGTGCATCATCTATACCTACATTGTACAGGTGTCTCACGCTATTCGTGTTTCTGTGTTTTCGGCAAGATAATAGAATATCTGTTGTCGTGGTACTAAAAAGAAAAAACAGATATAAAAAATTACTCTAAGAAACGATGAGTGCCTTTATATAATATACAGAAATACTTTGTAGGAATGTACCTATATTAAATTGTTATTGAACGGCGTGAATACAGTGATGTTCACAAACAATAATAATATATTAATGACCAAGGGTTCTGGACTTATACACTATACACTGTATACCACTAACAAATAATTAAAATAATATGTGTGACTAAATATAGTGTGTTAATTTAAATTTTAATAAATAACCGTTATAAATAATTCGGTTGGTTTATGTTCTTGATAAAGATAACGCCTTTCGTTAAACGAACTTTCAATATAAGTACTGAACTTTTTTTAAAACTCATTATATTGCAAGTTCACTGCATTAACAAAAAAATTTTGATTATGCAAAACGGTAAACAAAAAAAAAAATAGATAAGACTGTTAAAAATATCCTAAAAATTCTTTTAAATCATCGTGAAATAATGGTTGTCGTGATAATACACATTTAAAGTAAATTAAACGACTAAAAATATTATGGAGTGGGTACTGCGTTTTGGTGGCTGCACAATGCCCATCATCAAGCCTCTCGTTATGGCTCTTGAACATCACGGGTACTACAGGACTCACAGACAGCTTTTAAAATTGTACCTAGCTTACAACAAAAAGGTACGTATATCAAAATTATGAATTATTTTATTATAGTCAATGTAGTAACAATAACATTGCAGCCTATATACCTATGTATCATACAATTAATAATTTTGGTTGTTCAAAAATGATTTGGCCAATTTTAACTTAATGAGTCACTTTATTCTGGCCTTTGCTGTATCTATAATATAAGTCTGCGTACGCTTATGTGTAGGTATATAAACGTTTTTATTAAATTACATGAAGGTCGATTAAAATATATGGTTTTATTATTTGGAGTGTTTTTTTTTTTTTTTTGTATTGAGTTACGGTTTCGACATCTGAGGTCATACGCCTAAGCCTTGAAGGTAATTTTTAGTCGGTTTTTTACTGTGTGGGAGGGTACGGTTTGGAAAACGTGTATATATGTGGTGAGGATTTGTCACTAAAAACCGGGGTGATAACCCATCCAGGAATACTTGTGACACCGGCTCAGAACACGTCAGTGACTGAGGCCAACCACCGCGCCACACCAGGCCACTTGGAGTATATTATGTATTTAAGAATATGTAATTCAGATTAATAAAGTTTATGTTATTATGAAAATAAAATTGAATATATTTTTATATTTTAGTGCATATTATATTATATTAAAGATAATAGAAAAATGAAGGTAATTGATTTCGCAAGAATTGATGTTAAAATTTCTAAGGTGCGTGTAGATTTTCACTTACTACAAGCTTGGTGTTGATACTCCATAAGACGTATAGTCAAATTAAGTTATTTTAAAGGTAGTAATTTTTTACGGTCTTGGAAATTATTCATCATTATCTAATTGTTTTAAGTTTGAACACAAAACCAAGTTGTCTACATACCCTTAAATCCAAAATTATTTAAAAACTACTTTTAGTAGGTAGGTACTTTTAATTTTTATTATTTATTTAATGTTTTAATGTATACCTATGTAACTAAATTTATAACCATCTAACAAATGATTTTAATGAGTTTAAAATAATATATAATATTTAAAGCCACCTAAAGGTATTGTTGGTCGTTTAACATTCTCAGACTGATGCAACTTTTTCCGGAATGTATTTATAAATTTATTTCAAGCAACGTATTATTTGTAAGTATGTGTTTGTGTGTAAGCACGATATTTTTCGCTTACATCTCTATGTGTGTGTGTGTGTGTGTGTGATTGTACGTATTATACGACATAATAATATTATAGAACCTATTTGTTGCATAAAAACATGAAAACGTTTCAACTAATTAATTATACGAGGCGTAGGTACCAATATATTATTATAATATATTTGCATCATGTTTGCATTTACGGTATATAAAACAGAACTTTAATTCATCGCACGTATTTCGAACACGTATTTTATTATGTATATAAATTTGTTTAATATTTTTATCGTATATTATTATATCGATATATTATGTGCAGATTAATTTGGAATTGCAATTATTCAAAACGGATTTGCACGTCTCACATTTCATTGCATATGTTTTACGATTGGCGAGAGTCGGTGCAAGTGTATAGGTTTACTCGCATCTGATCATGATTTATTACACTAGCGCTGTAGTCAATTATACATTATACATTTATTTTTAGTATATATTATTGTGTTTATATGATAATATTCTATATCTATATATATATGATCAATATTATTGATACACAAAGTAATTGAGAGTAAATTAATAATATATAAACATTATACGATACACATAATATAGCGGCTGGCTGTATCGAGGAGGCTGAAATTGTAATTATTTTCATTACTCTCGCAACAAACTTACCCTCACGTACCAAAGTAACTGTATGCAATTTGGTACCGAAATCGATTAGTCTAAATATAGGTACATGCGTTATTCTTATGACAATGTTATTCTTGCTGCACTTTCAAATATTAATAAACAGTTTAAAAAAAATGCTGTAACCGTATTAAAATGAGTCGTTATATCGCAGGAGCTCGATTTGCTATAGCCTCGAGGTAGATATATTTTTATATATTCATATATTCTATAATACAATATCAATTTATGTATAAATATTATATTAGGTAGGTGAGCACTAATCATCAGTTTATGAATCTGCCATTGAAATAGACGCATATACCATATTATTGTCATACTCGTCGAACTCTATAGATTGGTCAAGTTACAGTACTCCATGGTAACTAGATACAACTATTATACAAGTGGATACTAGTTAATTTAATTTAAGATAATTGATAAATAGTTACATGTATACATAGTCATTGGTTACAATAGTTGCCGTTTGGCAGTCGTACTTCTTGGCTCTCTGACCTTTGTAACTGACGTTTGGCGTTTACATAGGTATTATGAGAAAAAAATGCGAACTATTATATTGTATATTATAGTAGTTATAATAGTATACAATGTATGACCGGAGTTCTAACTATATTTTACTCAGTTGGCTTCGAAAGGAATAATATACGATTTTATGAAAAATATTGTGCTTCTGGAAATTAAAAACATAGGATTATATAGGCGGGAATGGGAGAGGGCCAAACAGATTGGTTTTTAGTTGTATAGGGGCAAATCCCTCGTGGTTCACATTGTTGTAAAAAATATGTTAGCCCCACCTGATATTTTAATAGATTTCCGGCTATGCATGTAGGATTTATGTAGGTGATACACTTTTCCAACAAAAAAACACACACAACGTCTTTGAAAATTTACCGCAGTTATATAAATGCCCCGTATATACGATCTGTTATATAATAAATCGTGGCTGGCGTTAAAAATATTTAATATTATAATATATAGGTAGGTACGTCGTCGTCGTCGTCGTCGTGTATAGTCGTCTTCGTACCTGCTGTCGAGCCACCACCGCAAACGCACACGATACACAGTCAGGTACGTCATGATATACCTACACGCACGCACGTGAATATCGTATCGGCCGCCGGGGGCGATGTGTCGGCAGCGGCGGCGGCGGCGGCGGTTTCGATTACAAGGCAGGCGTTGATTTCAATTACCTCCCTAATTACCGTCGTCGTCGTCGTCTCCTCTCAGTCATACACGCGCGCGCCAGGTCGCTCACAAACGCGCCGCCGCCGACACAAACGACGCCGCCGCCGCCCGGAGATGATGACTATTACAACCATTACGTATATATACCGTGGCCGCGGTGTGCGCGCGTTTTACACGATGTCGGAGAGACGGAGAGACGAGACGGTAGGTAGGCAGGTCGTGTGTCGGAGGTAGGTACGAACACGGGTCGGCGTGTAATGTTATTATATTATTACACCACGACAGAGAGAGACGGGCGATAACAATTTCATAGAAGAGGTGTGCTGATATAAACACTGCTGCCACGCTCACACCTCAATCTATACGTACGCCGCGTTTGGGTGTATGTAGGATAATATTATTATTACTATACTCGGGCACCCGTACCTACATTATCATATATACAGCGCGTTTATTATACGTCGCGGTCGGAAAATTAAAATGCACTAATGACGGACGTTTTCGGGGGATACGCACGTACATACGACCGCGACGTATACTATAATATACAGGCGCACCGGCACCTGTCTTCTCACACGTGTGTGTACGCGCGCGCCTCCCACACGTGTGTATGTGTATCTGAGGCGACGGCGGCGTTGTTTTTTGATCTTGACCGCCGCGAAGATCCGGAAGGGGTGGTTGTTCGCTATACATTATAGGAATATCTTTCCGGTTTTCCAGTTAGCTTGGATTAGAATGCACCTTATCAGGTGTAATAATATATATCATATTATTTCCGTGTCGCAAACGAGATGGATGGACATCGCATAGAGTGCGCACTCTTCAGCAACGGATGTCAATGAGCCCGGGAAGTTAAGCTACATAGGACCCGTATTACAATAGTTGATCTAAGGTTAGACCGCGGAATTCGGCCGGTAAAATCATTGGGTTAAGCGTAATCGAAGTGTAATCAGCTATTATAATACAAGCCCTTAGATCTACATCTTTAACGACAGCTTTTGGCCGTTTCTTTCGGGCTCCAACGTAGCAAACAAAAATGGTTTATGATAATATTTATTTTCTTCAACTGCTTATAGAAAATATTCCATGGCGATTGCATTATAGAGGGTGGATAACTTTGCTACCCCCGTAGGTTAGGTGCGGTGTTGTGTGGAGAAGGAAAATTATTCTCTATTTTTCTCCCACCCACAAACAGCACGGCATAATAATGCCACTGAAGGCCGAACCATGCAGGACGTATGATGTATCCTCAACCGAACGTTAAAGGCTACAAAAGAAAACATTTTCGATTTCTCCCAGAAATATTTTGCATGCAAAATAAAACGTGTGCCGGTAAACACCTGTCAAACATCAGTCGTGATGGCGACGTCTGCATAGGTGATGCGTGTATTGTAATATCTATATATGCTATACAAATCGTTGGCTCGTGTCGAATGGAAAACCAATTTAATTTGTCGGTCGTTTACAATAACTCAACGCACGACACATATACAACTGCACACACACAGTCGTCATATAATACAATACATAGCTATGTCATACGTGCGCCTGTGTGTGTGACGGACGACCTATTATTATTTTATTACCATTATTATTAAATATGATTACGAATTACCGCGGTTTATATTTTGACAGGTTACCGCATTTGCGAAAGACCCCCGGGGAAGCGACGGAACCGCAGTTGTGATATTCCCGCGGCGCGTCGTTGTCGTCGTCGGTTTACATCCGACATTCCGATATTTCATACGTCCGTCGCGTTATATACGCAAACAACATAACATATCATGCAACGACAGATTACATGCTTATAGAGGTATACAGGTATGGAGGTACCCATTATAACCTGTATAGTGTTATACCTAAGCAGAGGTATATACGTCAACTGAAAACGTTTGATGTGACGTCACAGCGATCCGACACGGTAACGCCTCGTCCGTTTGACGAATCGGACTATATTATTATGTATTATAGCGTGATTGCGTCGATTGACGTATATTTTGAATTTTCCACACACATTTTAGATTTAGGTACAGTAATATTGTAGGCACGCGCTATTATGTACATATAGGTATACCTATTACATGGTATCGTATTTTCGACTGGTCGTCGCGGTGTACAAGACGTTCTGGACATTATTTTCTTTCATTATGGCGTATCAATGAAGGGACTGAGCGGATGCAGCTCTCCCCCCACGCCTAAATTTCGGAAAAAATGCACATCATATGATATTTGAGTCGTATAGCTGCAGCTACGAACACAGAATAAATATTATGGCACTAAACCGATCAGACAACTCACCAGGAAACAATAATTTTCCTGAATCTTATTCCTACAGTTGGTGCGTCATATTTTGATACCGATGGTGCAATATTGGGATTGGGCACAACTCATCTCGATTATCTGCATATGATTAAAAAAAAATACATGTGATACAATGAATCACATGTTAATAAATTGTATATAAACTGCTAGTAAACATTTAACGCGCTTGTAATAATAATAAAAATAATTTATTTAGCAAAGCCTGGGGCATAATTACGGGGGGGATATGGGGGATAGATCCCCCCATGAGCTGTATTTATATATTGTCTTATACTCTTATACCTACAAATAGTTCAAATACAAACTTATAAATTATTACGAAACTAGAAAAAAAATAAAATGTTTAGTTTTTTTGGTATAAACATTATACCCAGGTATAAAAATATTTACCCGGTAAACGATTAGCATATTTCAAAATAAATGGTCTGATTCATTTTAATTCTTATTTATTAATAAACACTTTTTGCTCTGCCACACACTGTACCAAATTACAGTACCTACTTCCTACACAATACATGCATACACATTATAGGCGGTAAGTAATTCGATAATGTGAAAAACCCCCATTTCAAAAACATATTATAATAATAAAAATGTAACTTCAAGATTTACATTTCGTAGAATGAATAGTAATACATTGATTGTTACGATTACATATAGACAGTGGACACTATACACAGTCAGAACACACCATGTCATTTCCTCATAGTCACATTGTCACACAACTTAGTAATTGATTTTATTTTTATAAGCTAAAAGAAAAATGGAGCAAAACAAAAGTAAGCTACCAGCAACTAGTAGTACTCCATTGAATTTTTATAAAAAGAAGCTTGGAATTGACGTAGGTATTACAATTTTAAATTATTCAAAATACTAAACATTATTAGGCCCGGAACTAAATATTTTAAAATCGTACAAAATATGTACGACGTATTTTATACACTTATTATAATTTATAATAAGTATTACAACTCGCGCTAAAATTATGCAAAATTAAATAAACACCAGTTAAAAAATGTATTGAAAATTTAACTGCAGTCACTGCAGTTTATTCAATCAACTATTAGGTATCTATGTCATATTAATTTTTATAAAAAATTTAAATGAGTTTATTAAAAAAAAATAGAATTTAATAATTTATAATAATAATTAATAATGCATAATATTTAATAATAATTTTACCTACACAATTTCTTGTATATTATATAAAGAAACAGAGAAGTCTGATGATGTATTA
>NC_042493.1:25608708-25612368 GCF_005508785.2 Acyrthosiphon pisum
TACGGGCAAAGCCCCCACAAGTTTGCCATACAAATTTATTTTGATCCCTCCCATGAAACATTTTCAATTACGTCACTGAGCAAAGCAATACACAATTACACACTGATAAATACAAAATATATAAAAAAGACATGTTTGCAGTCCTCTTTGAGCATAATGCATAATGTAATATATTATACACATTCAGCAACACGGTTAAAAATAAAAAACAGTTAAATTGTGTATGGGATTAAATCGATTAATAAATTTGTGCTTTTAATTTATTATTTCCATGCCTTCCAAGGATATATTAATGAATCGATATCATGGAAGAAAAATCTCTCCAAAAATCCTTATTAGTATAAGTATTACTTATTCATGCTTATCACATTGATAATATACCTAACCGTAGGAGAGGAGAACATTCGAATCTCTGAAAATCAAACTGAAACATTATACAATATCTCCAAACTCATACAATTTGTATCGGAAACACACTAAAATGTAACGCAAACACATAAATCAACACAATACAAAAACTTTTAGTTATTATGCATAATGCATGGTGTTAATTTTACATTTTATTATCTATTATATCAATTAAGATAACTCTACACAGCTATTTGTAGTCTCCGTCTTTATCAAGTACATAACATACCAAATTTACACTCAGCAATCACGTTTAATTCCGTTACTTAAACAATTTGAGTGAATCGACCTATTATGAAACTTGATTGTAAGAATATTATCTGTATTTGTATGTGGGTTTTACGATAATTATTTTTTTTGGCAAGTTATGTGTATATAATAACTGCTCATAACTCACTTAAAAACTGAATTATCTTAAAAAAACGACGTACAAATATAGATAATGTTTTTATCATCAAATTTCATAATAGGTTGATTCACCCTAATTTGTTAACTAATGGAGTTAAACGTGATCTTCTGATTGTACATTTTCCATGTTACGCACTTGTAAGACGGAGACAACAAATAAATGAGTAGCGTCTTCTTAATGTTACATATTCGTTACCTATTTAAGTACCTGTTATTATAATTATAATTATAAAGTATAAACTATATAATATAAATCCTCTCATCCTGTAGAAAAATATTAATTACGGAATGTATTGTAACGTACTAATGTCCAATAGATATAGATGCCAAGGACTGATTATAATGAATAATAATATAATATATATCCGTCTAACCATCTGAACTTACAGTTTGCTATTATCAATCAAAAGAATAATATTAACAAACCCAAACAAATCAATAAGATAACTGTTAAAACACTCGAAGCAATCGAATTTGCCTTATTATTTTAAAATCCAACCCTTCACGTTTTTACGGTAATATAAACTATATAGGCGTTTTATATTATAATGAATAAAAAAAAATACGTAATTAGTTCACTGTTGCAGAGAAAAAATAATCGTAAAGGATCAGATACGCCGCTACACACTACGTAAGTATTTTTTATTGTTACTCAATAATTATTATTTGCAACAATACCTCTAAAATAAATTATCTTCAACATTGTTCCCCGTTACAAAATCGTGACTGACTTATGCATTTTGAATAATGTAACGCACAATAGATGTATTTAGTACGTATAGACGTATAATATAGTTTGAAAGTCACGTATATATGTGTACAGAGAGAAAGGAACAAATTATGAATTAACGAAAAAATTAACAAAATTCTCAGAACAATATTATTGCGGTCAGAATGGTAACAAATATACCAAACGTATAATCATTGTAAATATTATTATTGTTGTTTTGATTCGAATAGAAGATATTAATTTTTTTTTTTTTGCCTTTCTTGTAATCAAATATTTTCTAATTATGTACCTACTATTAAATTATTCTCAAAAGAGCAACAGATAACGATCGGCTTTACACAGATGTATTTTTTTTAAATATATTTTATATAATACTATGACTGCGTGCATAATATATTGTAAGTTAATAAAGAAGTTCTAAGGATTGCATTTTATAGGTACTAGTGGCGTCCAGATAAAGGGGGAGGATAAGAATGAAAAAAGTATTTAAGGACATGAAACATACCATGCAAGCATGTATAACATAGGTACATTTTAAGTGATAATATTATATTATACTAAATAAAGTATAAAGTATAAATTATATACTCGTATAGCTTTAATACGTGATAAACCATAAACATAAAAATATATAAAGTTTTGTAGGTGGGTACTACCTACTGTAAATGTTATAGAGACGATAAATTATTACATCTTTATGGCTTTATGTAAATTTTTAATTTACTAATGTAAACGAGAAAAAACTTTTGAAACAAATAGCTCCAGCCCTAAATAGCAGCCCCTTGCATCATCCTCTTCTAGTGGAATCAGTCAAATAAAAGTTCATGCATTATATATTAACATACTTCAGTCACAAATGTGTGATATATGTTTCAATATGAAAAAAAACATACAGATTCGTTAAAATTATAATAAAATATAATTTATTGCGTAATATTTGGAAATTAAAACAGGTCGGTTATAGATACTTTCAAGAATATTAAAGTGTATGATTGAAGAAGGATTTAAAGCAACACAAAAAAATCACATTTTAGACATTTTTCTTAGCATAGTTAACTATAATTACATTAATTATATATTTGCAACTATAGTTAATATGAAAATTATAAATATCTACTACCATTAAATAAGCTATTAAACTTAGTACAAGGAATGTAATGCATGGGTTGTTTTCAGAGTTGGGTGTCGACACATCTTTCGTGAATTATCTCTATAAAAAAATATTATATTGTCGTTTATTGTTTGATTTTTAATAAAAAAAAATACTAGAAAATGATTCAGTTCCTATATTGTCATGGTATAAAATATCGATGGTTTGGTATAGTTGAGTACCTACATATTTATTAGTTATAATTAAAATATATTCTTAGTACGTAATATATTAATTAATATTATTTAATATACAAAGAAAATTAATTTTAAAGTTCCAATATTAAAAAATAATAATTCAACTTCTGCAGACGAAATACAATAAAGTAAAATTTCACATATTATGTACCTACACGTCGACAGGTATAATATTGTTCGTATTGTCGATTCAAGATACCAGAAACCTATAAATTTGGTTTCAAATTATGTTTACCCGAATACCACAATAGTGTCATATTATGCTCTTATAATCCGGTTTATGTTAAATGGTATATTATATAGGGCATGTACCGTTTCCGCCAAAATTTGAAATGACCGATTCCGCCATTGCCCGTTTCCGCCAAATTGAAAAAGGTTCAATTCCCGTTTCCGCCAACTACCTGCTATGGTAAAATTATTATAATATATTCCATAATATGATGTATATAATATATTATGGAATATAATATATTCCATATCATGCATATTATTTTTAAGGAATATTTAAGTTTTAGCTTGAGATAATTGTACATGGTTTATATTATATTATATAAGAACATATTATACTCAAATAAAAAATACATAATATTATTGGTTTGGTAAGATAATAATATTATAATAATATATTCCATATTTTTGGTAAAAAAGGAAAATCGACATGATTAATAACTTGTAATTGTTTTTTGTTCATCGTGGATCGTAAATATATTTTAATTAATTTTAATTTACTGAAACTACGTTCTCGTGATGCGGTATAAGTACAAGGC
>NC_042493.1:25614204-25625655 GCF_005508785.2 Acyrthosiphon pisum
CAGACAAAATATTAGACTTTTAATTATTTTAATTTTTGTATTTATAATAAAACTAGGTATGATAAAATATTATGTAATTATAAATAAGTGTCTTTTACTTTATTATCATATTCATTAAACTTAGTAACTAGGTATGACAAAATATTACCTATGTATTTTTTATTTGAGTATAATATATTTATCAATATAATATGTTCTTATATAATATAATATAAACCATGTACAATTATCTCAAGTTAAAACTTAAATATTTCTTAAAAATAATATGCATAATACTCCAAGTATTATGGAATATATTATAATAATTTTACCATAGCAGGTAGTTGGCGGAAACGGGAATTGAACCTTTTTCAATTTGGCGGAAACGGGCAATGGCGGAATCGGTCATTTCAAATTTTGGCGGAAACGGGTAATTCCCATTATATAGGTATGGTTATAATATATTATAATGTATTTATTGTAATAGAGGTATATAAACGTGTAAAAACTAAAAATGCAGGTGTGCACATGCAGTATCTTTTTAGGAGGACAATTTAAAAAAAAAGGTTTATACTCAGCTATACCCAAAACTAGAATCATTTATAGTAATAATAAATAATTTAATAGACAATTTTCATAAAAATTAATAAAATTTATAATTTTAAAAAGCGCAACAAAATAGAAGCGAATGATAATGGAACTCGTGAGTGTGATTCATTTATTTAACACGTGAAAAAACTGCTGGTTATATTGCTATTATAAGTTTCGATAACAAATTTCGAGTACAAGTCCATTAGTCTCTAGACCCGAGACCGCATAAAATACATCCAGCCCGTGCGTCAGTCATCGCTCACATTTGCGTACGACCAGCGAAGCTCTTGCCGAGTTTCACGACGTGTGGCAGTTTTATTATTAACAACTTTTGATGTCGCTTCAGCATATTTTAGCTTTGTTGGTTTTATTTAATTATTTACATATTTACTGAAATATATTTCTACTTGAATAATACATACATTACATTTTATATTATTATAATTTACAATTTATGGCTGTCTACAGTGCACGGCAATATACATATAATTATATTATTAGTTTCAATATATTGAATATATATCTAGTCAATTTATTATAAATAAAAATTTATTTTTTATTTTTTTATTTATTTTTTTTGAAGCATCAAATACATTTTTTTTTTTAAATAGATTGCACTTTATTATTTCATCATTATCTAGAGTCGACCAGTGACAGATTGTCCCTATAGGCGTTAGAGACTTTCACGGACCGGGCCATAAGATGAATATTTCTGGTATGATATGGTTGGATCATCGAATTTGGCATTGGACCCGGTCAGTCAAAAATAAAACGTGTATTGTACATTTTACATTCACGTTTTAATGACAATTAGGTATATGTAGATAGTTCAAGTACAATATCGAAACTATGTTTTTTCTCTAAGAAACGGTTATTGTCGATGACCATCGAGAATTCGAAACGATATACTGGGAAATGGGAATACAATATACATGCACGGTTATTGTACATCGGATTTCATAATGATTTTATAATTATGTTAGAATATTTTTTTAAATTACGAACGAGCCCGGTCGGGTTGTACTTAAAATACAAAATTACGAACGGGTCTAATCGGGTTGGACTTGAAAAAAATATAAGGTAACCTGAGTGGGTACCCTACACATTTTTAATTTATGTTTCAAGTGGTTTGGGGTAAAAAAAAAATCCCATGCAGATCTTTACTATAGGTGTGGTTGTGCGGCCGTCTATGCCAACCAAAGTTGATTTAATATTATAATATAAGAGACATGAGTATTTGAAGAAGTAGGTATATCAAGCTCTCCATTTTAAAAGAAAAAATTGAAAAATTGAAAACACGTATGACTACTTATCTATTGTGGTACTACTTCGCTCATCACTCGCATTTATTGCCTGTGAATGAGTCGTCATGAGTCAGGGGTGGACTGGGAATATAAATTGGCCCTGGGGAAACAGTAAATTCGGCCCAATTTTTGGCTATTAATAATATATTTATAAGTTATCGGCCCAAATTTATCCAAGCATCCCAAATTTTCATCAGACCCAGGCAGGGATCGCTCATCCGCCTCCCTAGCCAGTCTGCCCCTGGTCGAAGTCGTGCTCAATTATTGTAGTAATAACTTACTATCGAAGTTCAAATAAAATGCTGCAGTTTCACCACCACTGACATTCATTGTTGTAATACTCGTATAATCAATGATATTATATTAATATTGTCCCCCTCCCCCTCGCGGCAATCCTCCTCATCTTCCCGACATTAAAAAATTATCTTGTACACGCCACTGCAGGTCTCACGCGATGACGCCAGACAAGTGGCGTGAGCTTTATCGCAGTACCTATATTATATCTATAGATCAAGGACACGGAAACAATATGAAACAGCCGTCAGGACCATTAGGACTCTGCGGGGGCACACGGTTGCAGCAGAAGCAGCACAAGATTCCGCGGGGTTCACATAATATACTAATTGATGAAAACACTTGAGTGCGCTACTGCCGGAGACTGAGCAGGCTTGGCGTTAAGTTATGGATGACATGTAAATTAACGCATCGCACACGTGTGTGTGGCGGCGGCTACAGTATTATTACTACTACTTCTACAACTACTATTAATATTATTATTATTATTATTATTATCATCGTCATTATTACAGTGGCCGTAGATGCGTAGTTTCACGTGTCGGCCGCACTATAAATAATAATAGGAAAATAATATATCGTCTTTTTTATAAACAAAACAGATATAGCCTACTTGACGGTCGTCTATATTTTAATATCGTATGCATATATATGTATAAATATATAATATGTTTCGCTTTTATTATTCACTTGAACACATCTCCGAGTGCGCCGTAAATTATCATTTAACATAATAATATATAATATGGTACGTATATAATATTATGTATAGCGGCAGTGTGGTAATTCCGATGATAATAATATTATATATATAGTACCTACCTAATAGTATAAAACGTGCTTCGGGCGCCAACAAAAATCCATCAATGCGCGGCAGATTAGAATATTTCTTTAAATTGTTGCACCCACCCTTTCCTCTCCAGCCCTCCAACCCACCCCACGTCGCTCCTTCCTTCGTTTAAGCCGCCTATATTATAACACTATAAATTATAATATATCATCAGGGCGACATGAAACTGCTGCTCGAATCGGAGTTATCGGTCAAATCGGCGTTTTTTACTTTGTAGTTGGTTTGGACAATCTATAATAATATAATATAATGGATCTAATGAAGAACACACCGCGGCATGTTTTCGATCATAATATTATATATATATATATCTTATCATACACGTGTACACGTTCATATATATAATTTATATTATACATGAAGGTAGATTATAGTTTTATATCTTCGAAAACACTGAATATCGAAATCTGAAAAACAATGTGTAACGATTTATATAGGTGTATTATTATGGTTCTTTGATCTCTGCAAGTAGAAACCACCTAGAATCTAGATATTTAATTGAAATCAACGGATTTATATATATTAAGCGAGAAATACATTTAAATCAGTCTAATAGTTTTAACGTGTATTGCATAGGTAGTTACCTTAAAATATAGATGCAATATGCGGGAACACTTAATGCAGGTAATTTTGATTTTGGTACATCGTCGATCTATTGAAACCTATTGTATAAATATTAGTTTTTTTTTTAAATTTTATCATACAGTTTAGTTTTGTTTAAGAATTTAAGAATTTGTGTGATGGTCCGAGTGCTGCGTCTAAGGTGTTGGCCGTGTTGAATTGAAGGCATTTGGTGATTAAAAGTGGGTGACTGAGAATTCAGTTCCACAAGGAATGCACCGTGGTTTTTCTCATATTCTATGAGGTATCCATGTGTGTAGATTAAAGATAACATATTTATTAAGATTGAAAATTGTCTGTGTCTATGTTTATCATCAAATAAGTTCGTTCTATACGGAGGTAAACTATATCAATAATCCTTGCAGGATACATAATATAAATGGGTAAAATATAAAATATATTTTAGTCCGTCGTGCATCAATGAGCCGCTATCACATTAATTATTTTTCCCATCATATTTCAAAATATATAATATAATTAAATTATAAATTCAAATTAAAAAAAAAAAGAAAATTCCGTGCTGTAGTACAGATGTGCTTAGTTTAGACTTTAGTGCATATTATAAAATACGATAATGTGGGATCATTTTCCAATTATTATTTATTACTTACTCATTTCACATTGCATGGGATTGCTGAATATTACTGCAGCAGGTATTGTTTTCAAAAAACATAATTATCTGTCTTACATAATCCGATCATCTTATACATGGTCAGCCTATAAATATCGAAAAATGGTTTATAATAATCAAGATCTTAATTAATAAATTATATACTGTCACATTTTTTAAAATTGTAATTGTATCATAATAACAGGTAAATTATATGCTATAAGCACGTTTAATATAAAAAAAATATAGATAGTCGTTTTCCGCAGAAGAAAAAAATTGTTTTAACATAAAAAAACGTGTTTTATAATATAATCTTATATATTAAATTAAGTAATTTGTGTCAGGAATCAGGATGCATAATTTTATCCATAGACATGCTAATGCAGCCTGCTACGTTTGTGTCTATACATATCTACATGTATACATAATAATGCTAATTTCGAATCCATATACCTACTTACTATACTTTTATGTAAATTCATTTTCTTTTTTGAATATGGCTCTCGATGCATTATTTCAAAATACATCACTGCAGCACACACCCTCAGTCTTATTTTTATCGTGAAAAAGTTGCACAGAAAACATTCTCAGAATATCTGCATAGCTATAATATTAAATGAATGTTTATTTCTAATACTCATTTTCAAGTAAACGTGCACACTATAATATACTATTGTAATGTCACTAGATCATATTATTATTCAGGAATAATGCTTTCACAGCTGCTATTATAGTATTATATACTAAAACATTATTATAGAGCAATAGTATAATATAATAGCTATACATAATCACGATCGCCATCATGACTACCTAAAAATAGGTATAGGAATGCATTCGTGTTTTATACAAGTTTTGTATTTTGTTACATGGTCCACAGATCTTTGTAAACTACCTACATGATCTTGCGAAATTCATTAAAAAAAAAAATAATAATACTACCACACGCACAAAGTATATGCCTTTAACCTTCAAAAGTCAAAACATAATAATAATAAAAACCAATCATATTGTCGGTATATTCTGCAAACACGTCTAAGTCTAAGAAATATATTCCTGATGCACGTCAAATTTACCTATTCACTTATTATTTCACATTATTTATTAAATTAATGAAATTTTCTTCAAATTTTTTAGTTATCTATTCATACATACGTTATAATATTGTGCAGGTATGCTACCCAGCAACCAGGTTCAAATATAATATTTATTGGTTGCACATTTTTATCTGTTCTCAATTTATACTAAACCAAGCCCGATATCTATTATATGCTTAAGCCCGATCATTTTAAATGAATATTTCTTATTTTTTAAATATTTGTATGCATACCTATAACTTTATACATTTTTTAAAAAATTCTAAAATTCTAAAAATCATTTATTCTTTTTTAACTTTGTAGATATCTTTTTCTCATTTATAATTTACGTAGACATTTTCTTTTTCTAAAGATATTTTGTGCAAAGTATTGATATGTGCAACTAATCCTACAAACAAAATTGTTTGTCATATTTGTCAGACAAAATTCGTAAAGTTAAATCGCCCAGTGCCAATCCACAAAAATACACTCTACGGGAATAATGGTTCTATCCTGTAAGGACATTGGAATCAGCCATGGGCTATTGACTATGCTGTCGTAAGCCTCATGTTTTGTGATCCTACATGGCAGCATCTTGTATCTTACTAATAATAAGTGCCACTGTTATCCTTATCTCAGTACGTGTACGTACATATGTACTATATAATACTGAGTATTATATGTAATATCAAAAACGTATGATAAGGTGTGATATCCATTCTTAATTATTATCAACAGTATTTCGCAGCCAATATTAATATTAAAATATACCAGCGAGCTGATAATATACGCACATGATACATACATGAATATTGACGTCATTATAATGTATTATAATAATATTCTATAATGTAATAAATAATTACGAGTTGCACGTACAATATATAGCCAACACAGCTGAATAATAGCATATGTACCTACCTACCTGTACACCTGCTGCAGTACGCCTCTTAATCGATTGTTGTACATCGTTCCGGAAATCGATTGAATACAAATAAATCGGTTTTTTTTTATCATCGTATATTATAATTAAAAATTACCTATATATTACGATCGAACGACTTCGGTAAATACTATAAATACTAAATGCCCCTATGTCACTATGTGTCCTATATAATATATATTATTATTATTATTATTATTATTATTATTATTATTATTATTATTATTGTATATTATATATTATACAATATGCCATATTAAATCTTAATAATAAAAATCGTGTGTTTCTAGTGTATCTACTGTATAGAAAAGATATTTGTATAATCATTCAATATATTTTGTAGACAGATTAAGTAAGATTTGATTAGTAAATATTTGGGATCGAGGGAAGTAATGCTAAAGCAATCCCGTCCTGTGAACTGTGATCAACAAGTTAATCGGAAAAAGTTAGTGCCAATACTTCGAAAAGTTTTTAAAAATGTGTATGATGGTTGAATACAAATGATGGATTAAAATTATATGTTACAACGGGAATTTAAACCAGGTTATCTTTTTAGCATTGAGCGTTTACTTGTATCATGAAAGATATCATTTTATTATTATTATAGTATTATACTATTCAATTCCCATCTATATTTTTATACACAACTACAAGTGTATACGTTCTTAACAAGAGTTGGTAATTTTTAGAAATATATGGCAAGACGTCCGCCGGGTCAGCTAGTTATATTATAAATATAAAAATTATATTCGGAAACTTACAGTATTTATGTTCTGTGCACCTATGTTATTCGTTACTTACAGATAAATTAATGATGTTAGATTATTTATACGTTAATCAAATTAAATTGTAATGAAATTACTTTACTCTTCAATAGGAAAAGTAAGTTAGTTACTCTCACTTAACAAGAAAAACATTAGGTGCACGATGCGTGGTTTTCTAACTTCTTACCAATCGACAATTGACAATCAACGTAAGTTGAAATAATGTGTACCTATTGAAGTATATTTAAAGCATGCGATATATAAAAATAAAACATACGTTTTGAGAAACTTTAATTTAATAAACATAAAGTAGGTGTTGTTGTGCCAGTAAATATTATGTTGTTGAAAACATTAAAAACTAAATTACTGTGTTAAGTTATCATTTAAAATGATATAGTACTTATACTAGTAGCTATAAGACCACCAAGTACGCTCATTTACAGTATTTTTTTCCGATTTATTAAAATATTATTTATTTACCTATTTAATTCTTGATACTCGAAACAGTAACGCATTATAATAATTATATTAGGAATTACATTACCTACTTATCAAAAATAAGTTCTTTGTGACATTTTCGTTATTTGGTAAAATTCCAAAAAAAAAACAAAATACTTACATAAAATATTGCACAACATATTACGTATATAATATTATGATACATCGTGTTTTCACCACTGCCGTTGTCTGAGAATGTTTTTTTTTATTTTTTTAAATGGCGCATTTTCGTATATATATATATATATATATATAGTTACCGAGTTCGGGGTATATATGGACTACAAAATATTATATATAACAATATAATATCCGTTGCAATGGCTGCAACAGCGTATACATAATAATAATAATATGATCGTTGGTGTATATATTATATACATTATGCAGCATACACTCGCATATATACGGAGAAGACGACGTGATATGGAGTGAAACAACCCCGACGAAGGGAATAACGCGGGTGGGCGGCTAGCGAGAGAGATGTGTGTGTCTGGTGCGGATGGGGTAGGGGGTCGTGGGAGATTGCGATAAGACGATACTGAAAGGACCCGGAGTTCCGATGTAGGACGAGAGACTCGTAAAAACGAATAGGGTTATTGCTCCCAGTCGGGCAATATGCAGGACACCACAGCGGCCGAAGGAGATCGGCGGCGATGCGTTTCGCGAACGCCATTGGATTGAGTGCACGCCGGTAGGGGGGTATAGGGGTGGCAGGGTGTACGGGGTGGAGAATAAGGAGTGGGAGAGAGAGAGAGAGAGAGAGAGAGAGAGAGAGACTAAGATAAAAGTTATACGCTATACGCTGATGTGTCGAGGAACATAACCGTTTGGTACGGACGACATCCACCGCCATACAGCCGTTATCTCTACGTCCGCCGATGCATATATAGGGTATTTAGATAAAACGGGCGCACACTCTTTCGCGGTTGTGTCGACCGGCTGCGTATACCAGAAACCGTGTGAATATAATTTATATATATGTGTGTGTTTGTGTGCGTGTGTGTGTGTACACGACGATTTCCATTATACCGCACCGCCAAAGGGTTCTCCAGAATTTGTCGTCCTCTGTCGATATAATATTATTATATAAAGCCGACATCGCTTTTTATTACCCGTGCGCGTTCATGGTCTCCGCAGCATCCGGGATTATACATATTTATATATATATACTGTATGGGTTACTGCTCAGAGTCTTCCGAGACAAACGACGGCATAATATACATATTATACATATTACACAGACGATGTGTGTGTGTATGACACAACAATATTATCTCTTCGCGGAATACGCATCACTATTATTATTGTTATTAATAAATTATTATTTATTTTAATAATATATATATACGGGGTATGTGTATAGGACACTATACACGTATGTAGCATATGTACAAGACAACTTAACAGTGTAATATTTTAAATTTTAAATTATGACTATCCTATGCCTATTCCTATGGAGTAAGCATCTAATACATGTAGGAAATCTCAAAATAAAAGTTGTAAAACCTTTAAGGTCTATAATGAGAAAGGCGTTATTAATTTAACTATGAGTTAAAATACCATATAAGGGTGAAGTGGCCACCGGGGCAACCTGGACATTTCTCCGAGGCCAGCTGAGTTGCTAAAATAATTAATACATTTTTAAAAATAAAATCGTCGATTGGTTTCCAAAATTTTCAACTTTGTTTTTGCTAAATAATTTTAAAAAGTGAGCAAGTGGATGTCGCTCTGCTATACAGTAAGTTACAAGTGGGTAAATGTATAATGGATTGTATTTAACTTGAATTAAATTTCAATATCATTGTATAAGAAAAACGATTCTGAGCGGAATCGGTTTGTAGTCTGGATATTTTTTATATTTTTACTATTTATTATAACCTGTAAGTTGAATTAATATTAAAATATTATATTTTTTTTATTCGTTAGAAATTAAAATCCTATTTTTAGAGGTTTTTCGTAATTTATCTGTGGTTTTTCCCGTGGCATTAAATAACTATTGAGAAAATCGAAAAATGACCTCCCTAAAGTACCGTCTTGATCCAATTTGTTAAAAGATAAGGTACTATATGTTGAAATCGAAATACTCCTTCTGGTATAAACTTTGTATACAGGATAAAAAAAAATAAACACCATTGTAAAACTGCTCCGCTCAGAATCTAAAACACATGTCATATGTAATGAACTATTACAAAAACTATATTTTAATAGTATTATAACTTGTGTGAACGGGTAACCACACCACGTAGGTACTCTATTACAAAATATCAGACCTCTAGCACCCTCCCCTAACTTAATGGCCTAGTTACCCTTACGCTGTTTATTTGTGTATAGCGAGAGAATTAGAGAATAAGTGGCAATATTATTTTTCGAAAATTTGAAGTTTTTATAATTAATTACAAATTTAAAGGTGGTATTTAGTGTCACTACTCTTTTTTCTCAATGCTTGTCAAAATCTTTGTAGGTATAGGTATGTCATATTATGCAAATTTTAAAATATATAGGCTTGCATATCTTAAATCACTTACACAGTATAATAATTATTGGCATTTCACGTGCACAGCCCTCGAAACTGACCTGCTTAGGTTTCAATATTTTATACGGAGATATATTGTATAGGTACCTTGGAACGGTGGAGTGCACAAATAATAAATATAGGTATTGTCTATATATGTATAGGTACCTATAACATAGCTCAGCTTTGCATTAGAAATTGTCGATTTTCTAAATATCATAATATAGTTTTATTTAGGTCGTATATCCGATATCCGATAGCGGTCGACTTGGATTGAATTTAAAAATTAGGTTTAATAATATCACTCACTTGAGGTGGGCGGCTGCAGACGATGGGCGGTGCAGACTCTTGCGGCCAAACGCGTACAAATACTTATGTCTCATACTATAACCTATAGGCTATAATACGTATATATAATATATCTGCACGACGACGGTGAATGTTGATGACTGAAATTATATAAATCGGTCAAATCGCGATGGCCGCCGCGCTGTCGGCGAAAACGGATGTAATAATAATATAGTATTACGATCACGTTTTCCATTGTTCTACGCGCATATTGCGTATATAAATATATTTTATCAACATTTCACCGAAATGTCGATGACCAACTATAAGTTATAACTATATGTTGCCCGAAAGGGGGGGATACCGCGGCGGCAAGTCTATTCGCATCGTTCGGGTTGATATAACACGCGTATAATGAGTAATGACTATAGGTATAAGTGTCGTGTAACTTCGTGTTATAGACATCATATTTGGTACAGGGTAATAATTCACCAAGCTTGCTCACCCACCCCACTTATCCTTTAAAAAATGCATTTTGTTCAAATTCTGATTTTTGACACTTTCAGGTACCTACCTATATACCTACTTAAAAACCATATTTTCAAATATTTATATGTAAGCCTTTTATAATAAAAATGGCATTTTATACCATTTATAATAAAGATAGTATCTTGGAGCGGTATACAATTTATGAAATACATTTCTTCAAACGAGAACCATCCGTTTTAAATTTAAATATCATCTGAAATAATTAGATATTAGTCTGATATGGTTTGTTTGAAAATCCTTACACATACGCATCTAAATCAAAATTCACATTAATAAATTAATATAGTTTCAAATTTGTATATTTAAAATTGTTGATCCCTTTCACGATTATTATTTAGAATAAGAATAATATCTTGTTCTTATTCTAAAAATAAAATAATTTTTTTTTAAAAACACTTCTAAAAAAACATATTTAAAAAAAGTATATTAAAAAACAAAAATTAATGAAAAATTTGTTGATGAAAAATTTAACAGTGTGTGGTGCTCTTACACTTGACATATACTCCCAGTCACTATCTTATATGCAGGATTGGACAAAGAAGCGATATGTGAGACTTAGCTCGGCTTTA
>NC_042493.1:25625713-25634750 GCF_005508785.2 Acyrthosiphon pisum
TTTCAATTAAATTTTTTGTTTTTTAATATACTTTTTTTAAATATGTTTTTTTAGAAGTGTTTTTAAAAAAAAATTTATTTTATTTTTTATTTCTACTTTTTAGTTAAAATTAAATTTTTTTATCAAACGTTTAAAAAATATTTATGAATATTTATATACTGCAGAATCCGTGTAGGGGGGATGCCGGGGACTTCAGGGCATTTGTTAGACCTCAAATTTGGTTTTAGCGACCTCGAAAACCCCAGAGAAACCCACCTTGACCCAGAGAAACCCTTCGTACCTGTACTTCTTCGGAGATGACTTTGCACAGCCGTCATCGCCGACCTGGAGGTCCGGGTCCCAAAATGACAACGAACTATTGTATTGTCATCCATGACCAAGGTCTATACCAATTTTCAGAATTTTTCATCGTCAAAAAGGGGTACAACACGATTGCGAACGTTTTACCTTTTTTATAACACAATGGCGAACGAATGACACTTATCAGAGAATTTGTTTTTTTTAGCCGAAATACGAACGATTGCGAACGTTTTTATAGACTACGTTGCCAAGTTTATAATTTCTGAAGACGTTTTGTTCGGGAATTCAATTAAAACATTTTTTTTTAAATATAAACTATTGGTATTAATAATACAATTAAAACAACAACTCTTCGTTACAAACTAAAATAAAATTATACAAAATAATATGTAGTGTTTAAAATGTTGATTAATTAAAACTATTTTCGTTGTATAAATATTAATAATACCGTTACAAAATGTACGTTTTAATTTTACGTTAGAAACTGAAAAATAAATAAAATAATACATACATACATACATACATAGATCTGAGTTTTGAATAAAAATATAAAATAATACATAATAATACATTCAAAATAATATTATTATATAAAAAAATTTTTTCTACATTTTTACTTTTTTTAAAAATTTTTTCCCTGGTAGGAATTTCCAGTTTTTCTTAAATATAAAATTGGATCCTTGTGTATTTTATAATCATTATAATTTTGTTAAGTAAATTCAATTAATAATTTATCTTTTTTGGCCATAGGATTATGTACAATATGTTATTAATCAAATTAATTATTGTCAAAGTTTTAGCTTGTGTTTCTTTTAAAAGTGATATAACTACGTGTGTTGGAGGATGGGGGCTATACAACTGACCATTGTACGTCCTATGAAAGCTCTCTGGGCTATTAGTAGTTCTAAAAAATAATTATAAAAACTTAGAGATTTTGTATTTACTGGTAAAATAAACGTATGAAGGAACAAGAATTTAATTTAAAAATTTTGATTATTATATATTACTTATATTACTATTTGATTATTTTTAAAATTATTATTTAAAAATTTGTTATTGACACCAAATCTGACAACTCCGCACGATTAAAGGCTGGTAAAAACGTTAGCAATCGTGTTACCGGAAAAGGTCCGTTCGCAATCGTATATTACCCTCAAAAAGTGCCTCAAATTGAGCTCGCAAGATTTGATTACAGACAGACGTGAAAGCGAACTTAAGAAAAGTGTGTAAAGAGAAGTTTTGGTATCCCTTCAGGATACTCCATAAATTGCATAACATTTATTTTGAAAATAAGGTCTTTTAAAAAATAAAGTAGTTTAATTAGTAGCTTATTAATAAAAAAAATGGTAGGTAAAAAGAATGCACGGTGGATCATCATTCAATATAGCATACATGTGCTGTGCGATACACGACTATATATTATAATATTATTGAAGTATCTATGCACTACGTTTGTAGTAGGTATAACCGGGTAACCTGCATGGTCGATGCAGCAGCAACCGCGGACGAAAATATAATTTATATAATATTATCGTAATAATATAATTATATAGGTGCACATGCGCGTGATAGGCGTACAATAAAATATCGCCAACGACGAAATATTATTATGATTATAGTATAGGTACCTACCTATATATAACCGCCTACGTTATTCTCGCATGGAATTCTGATTTCTGTCCGCCCGGTGACTTGTGTGCGTGAGTGAATACGACGGCGTGGACGGGTTGATAATAATATTAATATATATTATATTGTAATGATATATATTTTACGTCTCCGCCTCGTCGAAATTCGAAAAAAAAAAATGAATCGGAAACTAACCGATTTTCATCGGGAAAATCCGTGTGTATGCGCATTATAGTATTGTGTATAATATAATCATTCCGTAGGATCGCGTTGCATTGTTCTATTGTGTTCGGTCCGGGGCTATATACGGGGTAGGTTGGTGGAGGGGGGAGTTTCGTCTGAAAAATCTCGCCATAAAATATTATATAGTACCGTACTAGCTAATACTATATCTAATGTAACACCGATTATGTATATAGGTTTATATTGTATCGTGTACGACTCGCATCCGCAGTCATTATTGCCATTTACCATTATTATTATTATTTCGAATTTACGATTATTACACGCGTATTACGACGACGTGTGTCCGGCCGGCCGCCGCCACACACTGCAGCAGCGGCAGCGATTATTATCTCCGAAGCGGAGTCCGCCCCTGATATTATAATATTATGGTATTATTTCACTTTATACGCGATGCGAAATCCGTCCGATCCGCATTATTATTATCATCATCTCGACACTATAAGGTATCCGACCGCCGCCGCCGCCACCGCCATCACCAGCGAGAGCGCATCGTCACGGCACGCACATAGTATACCATATTATTATATCATTTTGTATATCATATCGAATAATTCATCCGTTCCACAGCAAATCGATCCGCCACCGACGCCGCCAATCGGAGACGGCGAATCGCACTCGCGTTCCGTGTACGGTATGATAATAATAATAATATTAAGGACGATAAGGATCGACGCACTCCGTGCGAATAAAACCATCGAATACGATTCCGCAGGACGGGCGTGACGGCGTGGCGCCGAGACTGCCGAGGATTGCGAGAACGCGTGGATAGGGAAAAAAAATTGCTGCGATCTCACACATCTTGCGAGAACCTACTGCAGTGAAACCTCTTAATGCCGGACACCCTCGGTTGCTAAAATTGTGTACGCCATGTAGTTTCGAGTTTGCTCCCAAAAAACTTTGTTATATTTAAAGGTGTCCGTAGGGGAGGTTTAATTTTACTAATGTGGCGTGGTCGGGGGAACGACCAGTTAAATATAAAATACCCAGGGAGAATCGTATGGATCCTATAGATATAAATACCGTAGCCAGGGGCAGATATGTAGATATCAGGATCTTAAATATATTTAAATTACTAGGAATCTATTAATTATGTTTTATTGTCTATTAAACACTTACAAATACTAAACTCACAAATATATCAAATATGGTTCTATTATACTATGTGACTGTATCGTATTCCTACGGAGTCCAGTAATCGTATTGTGTGGTGAGGTAGAAGGTGCACCGTGAACTAACTAATACATTGTATGTGTTGGCCATAGGCCTTACAATTATGTGTGTATTCTATTATGTATAGGTCAGCAGTTAGTCGTACATATTATGGTAGAGTTCGTATTATATATATACATATATGTCATGTAACATATTTATATTTATAATTGTTACACTAATATGTGTTATAATCATTACAATATAATACACACGAAAAAGCAGATTTATTTACAATTAAGTTATTATATGTATTTTTGCCTTAAGCATAGAGAGGGCTCCAACTTCCAAGTATAAAAAAAATTTATTTATTTTTGAATCTTGTGAATTTTATTGTTTTATTAGAAATTATTATTTTGATTTTGATTTTCTGTAAAAGTTTATTGCACCATATTCGTGGGAACTTTTAGGAATCTATAGATATATAGATACGTCTATGTGGATGAGAGCAATATTTGGCAATGTGTGAAAATGTGTAAAAATGAAAGCTGAGCAATAGGCAGTCTGTCGTTCGTGGTTATAACTTATAATGACTATATACATATATAATATATATATATATATATATATAGGTGTTAATAACACCTGGTGTTTATAAATTGATGATCCAATTGTATTCCACTAATTTTATCCAAATAATTTATAACTTATAACTTTGATTTAATCACTCGATATTTATTCTGATTGGTCCAAACGTACTTTCTCTACTAAACACTCTCCAACAAATATGGAATAACTGTATTTGAATATTTGTTTAATATATCTAGTAATATGATAAGTAGTTCTATAATAGTATTTATTTATTTCTTAATCTTTAATACGGTTTTTATTTTTTTATATTTTTTATCACACACGAAACGGTAATTATGGCCTTTAAGTGCTTTTAGGGGAGGTACGGTTAGATTTTAACACGTGTGTGTATTTGTGGCAAGGATTTGTCACTAAAAGCGCGGGAACTAGTGAAACCAGCTGGTACTTAGATTTACTAGAACACGTTTCGTGACTGAATGCAACCACCTTGCCACACTAAGTCACTAATTGTCTTTTTAATATTGAAGGAAACTTATGTTCAGGGTATGCTGCAGCTGCGCATGCCAATGTTTGCTGTTATAAGATACACATTTAGTAAAATAATTTTTTTGCTGAAATACTGACAAAATTCACTTAATGAACTAAAAAATATTAGAATTTACTTAACGGATGCATAAGCAGAGTATTTGTGTAAAATCTAAAATCTCATAGTGATTAAACAAATTCAGTCATTACACCAGAAAAAAAATTGCCTGCCTATAACCACCTCAGTAGTAACGAACATAGAGATAAATTTAAAACAATCTTAAATTATTGAACAATAATCAAATAGTTGATTTCAGAACCAAACAGAAGATCTCTATAAACCAGAAGGTTAAGTCTTACATTTTGTCGAATTCAGGAAAAGTTCTCTTTTCTAAGCACTTGGTAAGGTTATTGATTTTTCTCAGTATTCCTAATATTCAAATAATAACACCTATAACAATTTTATTAAAAATAATTTAATTTATTTAATCATAATTAATTTATCCATTAGTACATAAATACTAGATAGTTAATAGTTTTCTAACATATCAAATTGTATAAGAAAGTATAGATAATGTAATGTATGTTAACTATATGTATGTTAATATTTGAACAGTCGAGATTGTGTGATCCTCAATGTTGTAAGTATACATTTGTGAATAAATTATGACATCCATTTTGTAATTTTATCAAACAGATAAAATAAAATGAAAAAATATTAATTAATACTATATTCGTAATTTATAATATACTTATACAATATAATATTTACATAAGGTTATATTTACATTTTGTAATTCGTGGTAAGACTTTCTATTTGATTTTGTTTTGACGATGATGACAATTTGAAAAAACCAAATAACTTTCATCAGTTAATGTTCCGTGTATGTTGTGACTTGTGGCACATCAAACAGTAAACTAATTGTAGTAATTGGATCATATTTCATGGAACTACAAACAACATAAAATAAAATTTAAATAATATGCAATATTATTAATAAATAATAAATATATAATAATATAGTGTCATTTATACTATATACTTTATTTATACTGTACATTTTATGCCTAAACTTTTTTTTGACAGCCATTAGTATACAATGTATGTAAAGACTTGTGTTGTTAAAAATAACTAATTAAACTTGTTAGTTTTACTGTAGTAAAAGTATAACTAATAGTATACTAATAGTATTTATTAATATATCAGCATTCTGCATAGTTTTCATAAAATACTGTTGAAAATATTTCTTCAAGTTTAGGCCAGTGGTAAATTATTATAATTTATTATAATTTAGTTTTATAAATTAAATTCATTAACTATACAAAAAAAGTTTCGAGAGAAGGCCTCATACCTCTCCTCAAATATGGCCTTGAATGTGCCTATACTATACATAAATATATTTTAACTATTATTTATTGTATCTTACCTATAATATTTTACAATAAACAAGCTTAGAAAATATTTTTTTTTTTTTAAATTTGATAACTTATAAGTTATAGCAGCTTTTCTGAAAAATATGTTGTCTATGACACTTACATTTTTTGTATTTTGATCATCGATAAACAGACTCCTTGACTTTTCATTTACTTTTACCCCACACGTGCATCATGGGAAATACTTTATAATATAATATATTATTATAGGTACCTACTGCAGCCGTTCTAAAGATCGCCTCCGCGGCGAACCGCATTATTAAATTACAGTTTATGAACCACAGCTGTCGGCGATATTATTTCTCAAATAATGGCCTTGCAAAAGTTTAAAATGAACAGTAAGTTAACACGATAAAAATAATGGCAAGTCACAGATTTAATAATATGCTGCAGCCGCCAGTGAGTCTTCCGGGTCGACGCCACGCCGTTGATATATACAGGGCGATTCATCAAACATGTTCATTTTTCATCCCCATTTTATTCATTATTAATGCATAATTATTCCATTTTTTATTCAAATTCTAATATTCTTGAATTTTCATTTAAGAACCATTATACTTTCATACTCAGATTCTTATATCGCATAAAGATTATCCTGCAGCTGTGGTGATACAAATTTATTTGTTCCTAATAAGAAACTTCACCGTTTGTCATTGTAAATTACTATGCAGTAGATTTTTTTAAAAACATTAATGCATCTGAATCAAAATTTAAACGAGCAGTTCCTGAGTTTTAAACTTTATGTACCTGTATAATACCTACATGTATAATGGAGAATAAAGTCCTTAACAATGGACCATGGTTTTATATCAAATATAAAAAAAAATGTGATAGATATTTATAATCTATTATTTATTATTATCAGTCAGTTTTCACAATTTATTATAAATATTATAATAGTCCAATATATTATTATTAACAACTACAGTTTTCAAATCATCAGAGCCCTCGTATATTTAAATTTTAAACCTTTTAAGTTGTATTATACATTACGTATAATAATAATTCAGAAACCACTCGTTCGAAATTTAATATAATGCATACAACTTTATTCATTTTTAAATTACAATAAAAACATATAATGTATTTTTGTCGAAAACTGGTTCTAGGAAAAAATTCTATTTTCCTTTTTTTTCCGAATATTTTAAAAAATAGGTACCTACTAACTAGTTTTTTTATTTTACGGACACCGTGTATCTTTTATATTTTTTACTGTTATTATAACAACTAATGAGGAACCCTGTATTAAATGTTCATTGGGAAGAATGTTTTATCAATATTTTTATTCAAAAAGCTAAAAAAAAATCGAAAATTGCATATGAATATAGCTCAAAATATAGAGTCAAAATATTACGAAAATTGTGCGGTGTCTAAATAGAAATTCTAAAATAAATATTTTGTGAAAACTGAAACTATCTATGGTTATTCTTTTTTGAATTATTTGAAAATTGTTCCATGGGAAGTCGTTAGTTTACGAGTGAATACAATGTCGAAAAAATTTGAAATGCAAACGTTCATAAAATTATTATTTCATTTTCCGGGTAGCATGGTTTTTTGACAAAAATAATGGTAGAAAAACTTATGATGAATCATTTTTACATTTTCAAATCATAAATATAAAATGAAAATTTCTTATACATTTTTGTAGCTCAAAATAATTCCTTCTGATGAATTAATTAAAATACTAACTTCTGGTGCTAATATAAAGTATTGTGAATGCACGTTTTTTTTTATAAAATTACATTAATAACAACTTATGAGAAGCGTTACATTACATTTTCAATTTTTTTTACCAAGAATACAATTTTTTATTGACAGTAATTTTTTTTAAATAAAAATTGAAAAATTATTTTTCCTATAAATAGTTTAAAAACAATCAAAATATTTTTCATAATTTTATCATGTACAGAAAATCCTAAAATAAACACTTGGTGAAAATGTCAAGTATTTTCGATTATTTGTTTTTGAGTTACACCAAAGAAACAATATCGATTATATCAAAAACTGGTTTTGCATGGACACATTTTTTGATAATTTAGATTTAGATTTTAATTTAGATAATTTAGTGATGTTGAAGATTGAAGCATTATTATTAATTTGATACTTATCGTGTAGTGTACAGACAAACACAAAAAACCACAAATTAGTGTAAAATTAATTCATTTTTTCGCTTCTGAGAATTTAAAATATAAAATCAAATTTAATTTACTTAATATAATAATATAATATAACTTATAAATTTGTATAGTTATGCCTATATTATAAGACCTAAATTGTATAAAAAAGATAATATACTTAATGTACATATAAATCCTTTAAATATACATATAACTATAATAGTTATCAAAAGTTTCGAATTTTGGAATACCTACCCATTATTGTAGCCATATATAAATTGGTAATTTAGGTTCTTTATTAGTGGTTGATAAAATATTTAATGATGAATAATAAATAAATAATACACTTTTCTGAAAAAATATGGGAGCGATGGTTTTAAACATTGTAGAAACATTGTAGAAACATTGTAAAAAAATATTGATGGCTAACTTTGATAATAATGTATTAGGAGTGTATGCTACGATCGTGATGACTGAATGATTACCATCGAACGAACAGCTACTGCCTGCGCCGAGAGAGCCGTCGACACCACTGGCGATGTAGGTAAATGCGTACCGCCGCCGCCGCCGCCGAAACCGAACAAGGATAAGCGACTAGCACCGTCCTGCGACCCTGGTACCAAATGCGTCCGATGGATATGATCAATCCTCCGATGGATATCGACGAGGAAAAAAAGCGGAATTTTTCGACCAGTGTCGTATTTACGATGGGTAAGGGGTCCAAGGGGTTCGGACCGCATAGCCGCCGATTCCTAACAAGCAAAAACGACTGGCATCTTCCTGCGACCCTGGTACCTGGTGCGTCCGATGGATATTGTATGGATATTGTATGGATATTGTATTTGATTTTAAGGCGATTTGATACCGTGATTTTCTGTTTTCGTCTAACACACGCGTGACATAGTATTTTAGACGTGTTTTTTCCATACATGCCAATTGATCTAATGATGCGATAAGAATTCTGAAAAAAGATTTGAATTCGTCATCGAGTCTACTTGAAATCGACTTCCCCACATTTTTGATATTATCTCCCAATACCAGAAAAA
>NC_042493.1:25634950-25718436 GCF_005508785.2 Acyrthosiphon pisum
ATGTTTAGCAAAAAACACGTCTAAAATACTATGTCACGCGTGTGATAGACGAAAACAGAAAATCACGGTATCGAATCCCCTTAAGAACACAAACAAAAATCCTGGGTGCGCGCCTGTATATTCAATATTATATTTAGGCAGTATAATAATAATAATATTTGAGAGAAATCGTATTATATAAAATAATATTTAATAATTCATACATAACGATGCTAATAGGCAATAGTAGTAATGTGACATTTTGATATTCTGGAATATTTCTTTTAATGGTATTAAAATAATATGTAAGTAGACTGCCACATTACTACAATAGTATTTTACACTGGCTTTAGACATTTGGGCACTGAGTAGTGAGTAACTGACAAATTATTTCATTAGAAAAAATACCAATTAAGTTTACGTTGGCATATTTTTAGTACCTATTTGGCCATTTGGATAACTTATAGCGCTGATATGTAGCATAGACCATAATATACAAATGTAATAAATTAGGTACACGAGTAACTAACGTATAATTACTGCGTATAATATATATTATTATATAATTTCATTATTGGTATACCAGTAATAGAAAAGTGCGTTCTTAAAGGTGGTTATAGAAATTCACAAAAATGGTCGACGTCCGTCAATGTTTTTAATATAATATTTGATAGGTATAATAATTCGGAATACTCGTAACTGACAAGTTTTTGGTTAATTTGAGTTTAATAAATACTAGATTAAATATTACATACATGATACATATGTTACATTTTATGACTTTTATGTAAAACCATTTTTAGAATTACAATGCTTAGTACACAAAATGTATCTATTATTCTACTAGATATGTAAGCATTTTATGTAAAAAAAATTGTCAGATTAACAATTTACAGTAAAGAGGCTGGCTTTAAAGTTTGTATTGCCACAGCCCAAAAGATACTACTCCTTAAGTGGTATACACAATATTAGTATTTGAACATTAGTCCAAAAGTATGCTTAAAATTTCCAAAAAATAAAGTTTGAATTAATAAATTATTAAATGATAAATGGGGTTAGCATGTTTGGTAAATCACTCTGCTGCACTTTTGCAGTATAATAATATATTACTAAAAAAATGCTTAACCCGTCAGTGGTCGAGATGTGAGCATGGCGCTCACCTCGTTAGTATTTTGAGATTCACTTATTTATTTATTACTTAATAAATTATCTTATAATCTGATACTATTTATAACTTCAATCGACACATGTTTAAATATACCTTCGCAAATATAATAATTTTATAAATAATTCTTGATTAGATATCGACATGCAATGTTGTTGATATCCATAAATTGAGCGTTGCACTCACTCATTAGGTGAACCAAATACTTTTTCGTAAGCTCAAACCTATTTTAAAGGAGCACACAACATTCATATTCGTACTGTATAATAATCAGCAAAATATTCTAGACCACTAGGGCGATGATGAATGATAACGCTTATATTATTATATAATTATTTATAAAAAGTTATAAATTAAGTTTTAGTGGTTAACACAATTTATAATCAAGAAAAATTGTAAGAACATTTTTTGTAAAAGATTAAACTATAAATAATTCGTTGTTGGTTTCAATAATTTATGTTCATTATATAATAAATAATGATGGAAAAACAATGAGGTGAGCGCAGCGCTCACTCAATACCTAATAGTGGGTCTTTGCATAGCGATACCAACGACGGGTTAAGGACATTACATGACATATAATACATTATTAGAACCTATTTTTACCATTTTTACCATATTTAAATATTGTTTATTAGTTATGAGCTGCAGTAGTTATAATAAATATTAAGATGTATAATAAACTATAAAGGGATACTAGATACAGTAAAATATATGAATTATTTTCGAATATATAATATTATAAGAACTCAGTCATTTTTAAAGTACCTACTATGTTTTGTTCTCCCTCGTGACGTTTGCGGTCTCGTATACAATATTTTCAAATAAATTTACGTTATTTGATAATATTACGTTCAACGTAATAAATTATTAATTTGTTTAGCGGTGTGTATAAAACAAAACGTTGTATCGTCAAATTGGATACTTTTATTGTCATATTCGACTATCGAAGTTCACATGTTGTCATGTCATCATTACCACCCATAGGACAACTATACACTCGTACACATGTTTATATTATTATCTCGATTTCTATAATGGATCTATTATAATAAATATTTTATACTAGTTATTCGCTTATCGTTATGATGTTATTCGTTAGTAACAACTACCGATTTGTGACGATGATCATAATTGTATAATAATTTTATGAACATTATCTAATAAAGTGTTTAAACTATTTTTTTTTTAACAGTTTCAAACAATACTTCCTAAACGTGTCGTTTCTGATATGCACATTCACTTTGTAGTATGTCGGTCCGTTTTATCACACTCGTTTGCAAGACTGGGCAAGTTTTTTTTATTCAAATGTATTCAATCTGTTTACAAAATAAAAACAATAAGTAATAAGGATAACACAGAAAAGTATATAAAAACATGAATCGCGTGAAGAGGAGACCGCTCATTAATAGAAACTCAGAATTTATTAGACTGAGCAAGTTAACGATTTTTTTAACCCGTTAAGATAAGTTATTTTAAAATAATAAAGTTAAGATAAGTTAAAAGTTACTCATACTTTTTTCGTTACTTGTTAAGTTAAAAGTTAACTTTAAAAAAATTAACTTCACATATAGTTTAAAGTTAAAATTTTATAATTTGCAAAAATAAAAAATTCCAGACACATAATATGGTTTATTAGATAGTTATTCTTTACGATCATGAAAATTATTAGGGAAATTTAAAAGTATACATCCAAGTAAAAACCTTATTATGAATTTGCATTATTCTTCGGATGAAAATTAACTCAATAAAATGTAAATAGATACTTTTGAATAAAATTAACTTGAAATTAACACGTTAAGTTAAGTTAAAAGTTAATTTGATAAAAAAGAATGCGTTAATTAACTTAACTTTTTAGCTTAATTTTGATTTTTAATTCGTTAATGCCCAGCCTTGCTCGTTTGTATGTCAAAATATTTTTGTTTAAAGATCACAGCATTTAATAAAACCTATTGTGACCGAATTTACTGAATTTGTCGTGATCAAAATAATGAACGTTGAACATGAAATTATATTATAATTTGTATGAGCTACAAAAGATTAGAATTTACAAAAGCCGTAATTGATTTAATATTATGTTCATATATAGCCATTTTAACCTTTTTCCAATATTGTATTATTATATACCAACGTGCACAGACATTCAGTCTCATATTGCTCAAACATACCCTAAACTTGTACAGGCATATATATCATAGGTTATTATATTATAACCTACATTTATAAATATATATTACATATTGGAAATACTATAGTTTAATCTGAAAATAATAATATTATGCGTGGTAAAATGTATTGTATTTAAGATCGATACGATATGATTATTTTGTTTTGGATTGGACAAAACGAACATGTATCATAATATATACATGCGTTTTGCGTATTTCATATTTTGCCCCCTCTTTTTTAATCAATTGTAGAACGACCGACGTAAAGATAGGGTAAACCGAATTTACATAGAGTTATTATGTAAACTGGATAAACTAGTTATTGATGAGAACCAAATGTTATGGTTTTTATATATATTGTGATTTGCTGCTGCTGCAAATAAAAACAATTCGAATAGCAAATAAAAGTTAATGCGTATGTCGTTCGGATAGACGATTTATACCGACAAATGTTAAATTCAAAATTGCGGACATCTTATTATGTTATTTATATTATTACTTTACGAAAATAAATATGATGTATTCAGATGTTTAATAAAAATAAAATAATGTAGCGAATACAAGTCGGCAGATTATATTTATTCAATCGCCGTGGCTAAGTGTCTATATAATAATATAATATTATATTTAAATGCGGAATCGCATGTCTAAAATGTCAGTAGTGGGAATCTGTGGTGTACGGATCACTTTTGAAAAGGAGCGATGTATACTTATACAGGCGGTATCGGGTATATCTGTATTTAAATATTCAAATGCACTTGGGTTATAAAAAATTAATAGTCGAACACTGCACTTAGACAAAAAGCAAGAAATGGTCAAACTGCACTCCGTTTCAAAAAAGAGTTTTCAACAAAAATTTTCAAAAAATAAACTTAATTTAAATATTTTGAAAACACTAACATCCCTTCTTGCCTAAAATGTAATCATTATGGCATACTAATACTAATTAGTAATTGCTAATTAATATTGTTTTATACTTTGTATTTGTTGATGTGTATGTAGGTATAATATTATATACTAATATATTTTAAAGAAATTACATTTTATAAAAATTAAAAGAAAGTGAATTATGACATAATATTACAAATAAAACTGTAGAAACGTATAAAAACATGAAGAAAAATGTTTGCTCCAGTATATGAATAATTTTAATAAAATATAATGCAGGGGATGACTGCTGGATGTATATTATCATGTATATTTATATAAAATATTAGTCATTCAACTCATAAATCTTAACATTTGTAATGTTCATTGTCTAAGTCCATATTATTATAACCACATAAGAATTTTATAATATGAAAATCTTCACGACCTTACTGCAGAAACCGACGATTTACTTTAACCGTCAAGACAAATCATTTGACGCACATAACTACCTATAACGTTGTATGATAATTATTATTATTGTAGGTACCTAGGTAGGTCACACTGTACACATATTCGAGAACCATAGAATAAAGTTGTAATTTTCTAATTATGTTATTAACGGCATATACAATGAATTATAAATTCATATCGGTTAAATTAACCAGATAGCTTATAATTATTATATTGTATGTGTTATTAAAGCCTTATAGGTAATCGTTTCTATAATATACACAATTACTGCAATGAAAACAAGCATGGGCAAATTAATGATGATTTTTAATTGAGTTAAGTTAAGTTAATAGAAAATGTTTAAAAAAATGTATAGTTAATAGTTATCCTCATTTTTTTTTTACTCAGTTAAATTAAAAGTTATATGGAAACTTACAATCAACTTACTAATTTAAGTAAAGTTATTTATTTATTTATTTTTGAATTTATAAATAGCCAGTAAATTGGTTTAAAATAGTGAATTAAGTATATTTTAATGCAACATAATGTATTATCAATAATAATTGTATTATTATTGTATTATTATTCAATTATTTATAAATTATCGTAATTTAGATTTGATTAAAAGTAACATCGTTATTTATTAAGTGTGTATCAATGAAAATCTGTTAAGATAAATATTAAGTTAATAAAAATTTAAATTTAAAATGTTAAAATTAACTTATAACTTTTAACTTAAATTTAACTTATTAACTCGTTTTTGCCCAGGCTTGAATAAAAATAATCACAGGTCATAATAATACATGTGCTAATCTTATATTATCTTCTAATATATCAAAATCTCGTGTCACGGTGTTGTGGTCGCACTCCTCCGAAACGGCTCGACCGATTTTAATGACTTTTTTTGTATATTTGGAAGGTATGAGAATAAATTGTTAAGTATTTTTCACCCTCCTTGGTCCAACCCGCGTAGGTGCTCAAACAGGGATTTTGATATTTACGGTGGACATTTTTGTTTGTAAATGCCTGATATTGGTTATAAAACTTATATTATATATATAGGAGAAATAATTAGTAGAAATTAGTATTTATTATTTGGTTGCCATTGGTTAATCGGGCAGATTAGGTTCAAGCATGGCTCAAATTAAATGTTCGCATATTGTCCGTTATCCGACGTAGTCAGATTGCCTACCAGGGTGTCAGCTAAGTTGCACCCAAAAGGAGTTGAACAATCATAATTTTTTTTAATTTGTAATTTTTTACCGGCAACGAAGTGCGCCAGATCAGATATAGTAGGTACTAATATATTATTATCAAACGTTATATACATATTATATATGTAGGTACATCATTTGTTATACTTAAATATAATAAACGATACCACGATTAATAATATTATGTAATGTTTTATTGCTTTCACAACATAATATAGTAGTACCTATAATATTAGTATATATTTTTATTCAAACAATAAAAAATGATTATTATTTTTGAAGCGAAAACTTCTCTTGGAAGGCTCTGCTCTGCACTTGAAAATATGAGTGACACTGGCGTAACGTAACGTTCTAAAATGATTCAATGCACATGTGAGCCGTGATTTCCGGAAAAAAAAATTGACGCAGTAATTGGCTGAGTCTTGTGGTTACTTAGCGGTGAACCACAATGTTTATAAGTAAATACCACTCAGACATTTCAGATACCCGAAAGTAGAATCCAATCCTACTCAAGTCAAATGTTTAAAATTATGCGTGGTTACTGCAGCAACCATGGTTAAAAAATAGTTATCAAATGCGTACAGGCGATTGAGGAAATCTTATAGTAGAAAACGTTTTGCAGTACGGACACCAACGTTTAAATAAACGTTGAAAAGGTTGTAATTCGTAAAGGCGCATTCACAGCTACCTACGTCGTGTGTCGTGTCGTGTCGATAAAATCGTATTGTGATTGGACGTGTAGTATTTTTTAAAGTATTTTTGGTATCATGTAATAACTAGCACTCGTTATCGTTGTCAGTCGAGAATGAGTAAGACTCTGTCTAGGTTAAAGATATCTCCCCTCGAACATCGGAACATCCAGTACTTGTTATCGTGGTCAGTTGTTCGAAAGTAAAGTGACCTTAAAGTTATGGAGTATAAATCCTGTGAGGCCTTATAAAATTATCCTTTAATGCAGTTCTCGTTATCATGATCACTAAAAGGAGAATTTAAATAAATGTTTTACCAGAAGTATCGATATTAACTCGTTTGACGGTTTGGGAATCGGAAACCGAAATATATCTGTTATATACGCCAAGCATTTGTGTGGCGTAATGACAGTTGAATAGAACAATACTTATATAATTTATCATGTAAGAAGATATTATTAAATATTACTACATTATACTGTAAATGCATCACGCATGTTAGCAACTGTATATTTATCTAATTATAATATACGAATATTCACTATTGAAAACCGATCACAAAATAATCGTATACAATTATTATTACACCTCCGAAAAAAAAATATATAGTAAAACTGAAATTCCTAAACCTATAGTAGAGGAGATAGTGCCACAGCGGTGTAAGTTGGAGTAATTTTTTGAGAGGAATGGGGCAAAATAAAATAAATATTACTTACATATTGTGTCTAATAATACTTACCTATATAGTATAAAAACACCCTTTTAAAAATAATTTATCAACTATAAATCTATACGTTTTAACATCATAAGGTGAGCAGTTTTTTAAGTCTCCTATAGAATTGTAAAATGAGTGCAAATATATCAAGTTAGTTTTATCTATATTATAATATGAAAAACTTAATTAGAAAAGTAAAATTTAAGTAATAATAAGTTTCCTTATATTATAATGTAATTACATAAATTGCACACAGAAAAATTTTATTCAAGCTCAAGAAATTCCGTTGTAATATTCAATGAATTAGAGTATAAAATAGGGGAGGGGGCAAAACAATAATAGTTTGCTCCAACTATAAAATGCCAGGGACAACTGCCCCTCCACCAAGATTATGACTATATTATTGTCAAGACTGATGAATACGCACGAGCCGCATTACCTTTATGTTATAAGCTTATAAATAAAATATTATAAAATATCATATTATTATAATAATATGTTTCAAATATACCTTTTAACATAACGAGAATATTATTATTCTCTAACCCGTGTCACGTGGTGGTCGACCAGAAAACGATCGTTCATATATTTTACCCATCGCGATTTTACGACGACAACGACACACGTGCGTTATTGTATAATATTATAATATCCACAATAACGCGTTTGCGTACGATTTACGACGACTCGGTTTTTCGCGGAAAGAGATCGTGTATCACTTGGCCAAGTGGCGAGCTGTTCGGACAAACGACAACAAACCACCCCCGCTGAAAAACACCGCGATCTCATATAGGAGGTACATTGTTATATTGAAATATATTGAACTGTATAACAATAACAATAATAATATAATATATTATGCGCTGGGGTGAGCTCCGCAGGAACGCGTGCCGGCTGTACATTGGGTGATTCTCGTTCGAGTGGCAATATAATATTAATATAATATATATATACATCACGAGAGCGTATTTTTTTACGACGAACATCGAATTATATTGTTACGAAATACTCAAGTCGAAAAACTGGGTAAGAGGATCAAGTATCCATAATATTTGTATGAATTTCGCTTGAGATGGCAGTATTAGATAGTCCTACAAGCTTCCGTGAGTGTAAGGGTGTGACTAATGTAATTCGAATAATAATGATAGTTATACCTATAGCTAGTAACCATTAAATATTAGTGATTAGAATTACAAATTAAAAATAGTCTTATTTTCACTATTTAATAAGTAAAGTTAAGTGTATGGTAGTACCTTCAGGTGCTTTAGCAGTGAATATGATAATAATATAATATTGTAGGTATTTGTTTTATTTGAATTTACAGAAAATTGAAAAACTGAAATTGATAATAATATAATTATAGTGAGTCGTACCTATTAGGTATATCTAATCAATAACATTTTGAATTTGTGTGTAAAATTATTAGGTAGGTATAGGTTAGGTACTATATAACTATATTTCCACAGAGGTCACTAATAACTTCATTGTAATTGTATACATTAAAAAAAAATTTAAAACTAAGAATGGTAGCCAGGTAGTTAGGCATAACTTATATATTTACAAAGCAATTTATAGTTTACACCAAAACAACATTTAGTATATTGAAATTAGTAACAACTTTTGATGAATTGTTCTGGTGATTAAATTAAATAATATATTTAATTTTTCAGGAAATGAAGGTATTGCTTTGTAGATAACTTTGTGTACCTATCCTTACAATTTTTGAAAAAAATATACAAATACCTTGGTTTAAAGTTGTAAGATCCCATAGTCAGGGATCAGCAGGACATACCTAATAGAAAAAAAATTATCTATAAAATAAAAAAATAAAAGGTTAGGTTATAGGTTATAGATATTATAATGCCTATCTTAATATGTACCTACTACAGGTTCATTACACTAGCACCACAACCTAAAATATTTTCTTCGAAATTGGTTCCATACTTTAGTAACTAATTAGTAACCATTCGTAACCAAAAATTTGGAATTCGTAACCTAAACCAAGTACCAGAAAAACTGTTTTTCCCAACCGGGTGCTGGCGTAACGTTACACTAGCACCCGCACATTAAAATATTCTACTTAGGAAGTTCAAAACCAAACTAGGTTTTAGTAACCGATTAGTAACCATTCGTAATCGAAAATTTGGAATTCATAACCTAAACCAAGTACCGGGAAAACCGTTTTGCCCAACCGGGCAATGGCCCGGATTCAAGATATGAATTTTTACAATACAGACCATACATTTTCGCACCTCGGGTATGGTATATGGTTTGGTTCATACTTGATATTAGGACATACGTGTATCTATAGCAGCTACTATATCCTCTAACATCTGTTATTCCGTCTAAATTCCGTGTAGTATCAACTTTTAATGCTCAATTAGTGCTATCAGGATATACAAAAATAAAAATTGGTGCTACCTCCAAACCAGTCATCCCCATTTTTAAACTTAGCGGGATCATAGTGATTTCTGTTGAAACACATTTTCATACAACAGATTTTTTATTAAACTGATTTTTTCTAAAATTTTTTATTACATGGATATTTTTTATAAATTTTTAAAATTAAAAATCAATTAAAAATTAAACATTAATTCAATAGACTTATTTTTTATATAATATGAATTTAATATCAAACTAATTTTTTTTATCAATTTTCAAGATGGTTTTTATCAATTTTTAACATATTTTTTAACAAACAGAATTTTTATTAAATTTTATTAATATTTTTATAAAATATAAAATATACATTTTACATTTTTTCATTACTATAGATTTAATTTATGTTTTTCATAATATATGAATTTTTTATCAACGTATTTTTTATAAACAATTTAATAATTTTTTTGACAGAGATTTCTGTTATAACTTATTTTGATATATAAAAGAAAAAATTAGTAAAAACTCTGATAAAATTTTTTAAAAATTCAAATTGTATATAAATATTAATAAAAATTCAGCTTCTTCAGAATCAATAAAATATTTGTTAAAAAATTGGTAAAAAAAGTTTATAAGAAAATGTTATAAAAAAAAAATGTTGATAAAAAATTCATATTTTATAAAAATATTAATTGAATGTAAAAATTAATAAAAATCATGTTATATGAAAATGTGTTATAACAGAAATCTCTAAAATCCCGTTAAGTTGAAAATGGGGATGGTGATAACTTTGGTTTGGAGGTGGCACCAATTTTTATTTTTGTATATCCTGATAGCACTAATTGAGCATTAAAGGTTGGTACTACAAAAGACTTTGATGCTGATGTTGCATCCACTAGGACGAAATACGGGAAATCTCATATACCGGAGGGTACATAGCACTAATTTTGAAAAAGGTACCATCGAATAGCACTAATTAAGCACTAAATATTGGCGCTATAGCGGATTTTGGTGCTGGTGTTCAACGCGCCACGTGAAGTTAACGGATTAGAGTAAGCACTTTTGACTGACTCCGTCAATAATTTTGAAAACAGTTCCGTTAAGTAGCACTAATTGAGCACTAAATAGTGGTGTTATAGCGGAAATTAGTGCTTACATTTTTCCGCTAACATCACGGACCTAAAATTAAAATATAAAAATAAAAAAAATATACAAAATTATACTAATTTAAAATTATAAAAAATATAAAATATATTTTATATATTCATGTTAAAAAAACTACCGAAAATACTTTTGATCAAGGATATACTTGATAAAAATATATTCAAAGAGTATATTAAGGATTATAATATATCGGCACCCGGTTGAGAAAAAACGGTTTTCCCGGTACTTGGTTTAGGTTATGAATTCCAAATTTTCGGTTACGAATGATTACTAATCGGTTACTAAAACCTAGTTTGGTTTTGAACTTCCTAAGTAGAATATTTCAATGTGCGGGTGCTGGTGTAACGTTACGCCAGCACCTGGTTAGGAAAAACGGTTTTTCCGGTTTTATATAGTTAAATTAAATTTAATTAAATTAAATTTTTATATAGTTTAATATAGTTTTGATTACATTTATGATATAGATACTACAGACTGCATAAAGGCATATACCTACATAGATTATAAAAAAATAAAATAATTTTAGTGAAAATAATTATTTTTACTATACTTCCATCTGTAACCCCCTGGTGTATATAACATGTATACAACTGGTGACTTACACAACAATGTTGATTAGATGCTTAACAAATTTAAATGAAATTCAAATGATGCCATTGGCCGGGTATAATTAATCAAACATACACTTCTATAAATTCCTTAATGTATTAAAATTTTGTCTGTATCCAACTCCTATAGTTATAATCATTTAATACTGATGTAGTTATTCATACATCTATATTGCGAAAAAGCATTCTTTCAAAATTCTATTGATTTTATATGGATCATTTTACGTGCAGAAATTTAACAAATCAAATTATCAACTATTACCTACTCAGTTGTAGATGAGAAGTAAAACATTATGTTAAAGGTATACTATAATCCTTATGTCCGTATGTTTAAACACGTGTGTTTGTTAGTTTGGCAGGTTTTTTAGTGGGCATCCGTAGGTATCTGCCATGCCCGGGTGGGGAATGGTGGCACTTCTCTCCGGACACCGTGACTTGCCTGAAGAAAAATGCCGCCCGCGGCCGAGGTTTTGAACCGGCGTCGGTGCGCGTCACAAATCAAATTGTTGAAAGATAAAATCATTCTGTTGAGTTCACCTAACCTTATCTGAAATAAATTGAATTGACACTAACAAAATAATGGGTATTTTTCATTTTTCATTTTTAATTAACTATTTTGCAGTCGTACTAAAAGCTAGCATTTTCTAAAATATTGAAACTGCATAAATAAAGGAATTTAAAATCCTATGTAGGTATATTCTTTGTCGTAGCCACTTCATAAAATCTATCTTTTCATGAAATCGAATCGTCTTTTTAACACTTCGTACTTCGTAGAAATAAAAACAAAAACAGTTAGGTCGACTACGAATGCTAGCTGTTTCAAAATCAGAAATATTTTTTTTATATTGCCTGCAAGATTTTGATATTGATGATTTTTATTTAAGTACTAGGTATTTCAAGATTGATTTTCTGCCTTAATATAACAATTTTGAAAATCGTAATTATTGCATATTGCATATTTGCGCATATTGCGTATTGTTAAATTGTGATTTGTGAAGTTGTTAAAAATAATTAAATGTAGACATAACAGTGTTTGGAAAAATGGGTCCGTGGACACGCGTTCATTGCGTTCACGTTAAGGGAACGACCCTCATTTTTTATATAAATGGAGTGTGGACGTAAACAAATTTCATATGTCTAGTGAATTGTACATTAGTAGATACCTCGTACTTACATACAAATTAAAACTAAAAAAATTCGGATAAGTATACTTTTTTGTTAGGTTGTTTTTTATAATATTTGTTGTAGACTATATATATAGTGACTATATATATTGTGCGGTGTCTCATTTCTGTATTCTGTAGACTGTAGAAAGTAATTAATTTTTGAACAAATAATTAAATGGAACTCGTTCATGCAATTCTTTGATTTTAATGGGTTAAGTTTCTTATAATATTTTATAATGTATAATATAAACTAATGACGGGTAATAGTACAATACTGCGCACCGAATAAATTTCACAAGCAGTTAAAACCCTTAAATTCCCCCGGCTAAAACATTATGTCACTGGTGCTATAACGATTATTTTTGCGAGTAATTTAACAAGAACAAAAAATAAATAAATAAAGCTCTTCTTCCTCACTTATTCATTTGAACATTAAATGTGAGAAATCATAGTAATTATGTTAACTATGAAAAACGGTTTTTGCTTAGATATTATTTTTTCTCATTATTTCCTACATGTATATACTTACATTATATTTACCTATATAATGTATACATATTTACTATTTAATAGGCACTTACAATTCGAGTATACCTATTGCAGACAGTAGTAAACCAACATATACCTGCATGTATTATTATTTGAATATACCTACAGCTGTTGTATTCTAGCTTAGACAATCATACAATTGTAAATTATATGATATATATTATATTAACGTATAAATATAATTTAGCGAATAAGTAAATTATTACTCAATCCAATGAAGCTAAAATGTGCTGAGGCGACACTTAAATATATTTTGTGAATATAACACCGCTACACACGCAGGCACGAGGCAGTCCCACTGTCGTCGTGGAACTCAACAGGAGCTTAGAGGTGCGACGGTTGTACGCGGGTAAGCGACAACTCTAGCACGGGCAAAGTGTTTTATTTTATGATTGTTTCATACTTGCATCAATAAAAGTGTTTCTGACCGAAAATTGTGTTTAAGTTTTATTTCAGGCTTTTGTGGTGAACAACACTTTTCAGAAAAGGTAGCAAGACACTGTAGTAGGTACTTACTTTCTCGTCTGGTACTCGTTATCGTGGTCAGTCGAGAAAGAGTAAGATTTTGTCTAGGTTAAAGATGTCTCACACTCAGACATCCAGTACTCGTTATCATGGTCAGTTGTTCGAGAGTAAAGTAACCTTAGAGTTGTATAATGTAAATCCAGTTGGACCTCTGTTTAATTATCCTTTTGTGCATAACTCGTTAGTCGTTATCGTGGTCACCAAAAGGAGAATTTAAATAAGCTCATACAGCAGGTGTCGATAACTTATCGGAAACCGAAATATATCTGTTATATACGTCAAGCCTTTGCGTGGAGTATACGACACAGCTGTTTAATTTTGTATCTGTATGTATGCGTTTGTATACATTTTGTCGGGACAATATAATATAATTGTATATCCATATACATTAGGTTATACTCAACATGTGTGTATATCTACTCAAAACTCGAAAGTTCTCCAATTCGATATAACTATATAGCTATTATTTATTTGTATTAGCAAACGTTGACCATTTAAGGAGGCTGGACATTAACAAGTTAAAAGTTAAAATTAAGCTAAAACGTTAATTTAATTAACTCGTTACTTTTTTTTTCAAATTAACTTTTAACTTAATAAGTTACTTTTTTTTCAAGATTAACGTGTTAACTTTAAGTTAATTTTATTTCAAAAGTATCTAAATTAAGTTAATTTTTGTCCGAAAAATAGTGCAAATGTTTGAATAATGGATTTTTACTTTAATGTATCATTTTAAATTTCCCCAGTAATTTTCTTGAGCGTAAAGAATAACTATTTAATAAACCATATTATATGTGTCTGGAATTTTTTATTCTTGCAAATTTTAAAATTTTAACTTTAAACCTCCATATAATATAGCTTTAAGCTATTTCAGAATTCCGTATTTGGCTGTATACAATATAGGTAAGTAGTATATATTACATATGTGTAGGCAGTACCTACATTTTGGCGGACGGGGAAAAAGATACCTATAGGCTATATTTATAAGTATAAGTATGTTTCATACCATCATTCAGTGACTTTATATGAGAGGCCCGAGGACTATGAACGATGATACATACAATACTATATTTACTTTATAATTTTATGAATATGTTTTTTTTATCAATTATTTCTGACAAAAAAAAAATGGGTACATGTTCAAAGAAATCAATAATTATTATAATTATTATAGCTGTTTATATTATGCCAATTATTATGAAATAATATTATACACTAAACCTATAAAGAAATATAATATGTTTTTTTAGAATTGTTTTAGGTTGCTTCGATTGATATATAAAAATAATTGAGATAACTGATAACAGAATCTCAATATAGGCAAAACTTTAGTGATTATAATAGTTATTCTTCTTAGAATAATAAATATTATTTCGATTTTATAAGACTCAAATTTAAGTACCTAATATAATTATTTAAATATGATAATATACTCAGAAACGATAAGTTTAATAATTCAAATTTAAATTAGATATCATATTATATAGTACATTAATTTTATTGATGTTAGATAAATATTAGGTTTCAATGATATAGTTGATAACGCTACTGTATCATATTATATTGAAATACACAAAACTAAATCTGAACTGTTTGAATGCCATTTAGTGTATTTGATATTGGCACTCATTATATGAAAAGTTATTGAACAGTTTGAAAATGGAGTAGTTATACTGTGATTATAATATAATATAACTATAATATATTATGGGGTATAATGTATAGGTATATATTATACTTGGTTATAGCTATATTAAGTGTAAAAAGGTAAAGCTGCAGGATATACCCCTGCAGAGTATATTATTATAATAACTATTGCGCTCATAGGCGTAATTTGGGTTAAATTTATGGGAGGGCTAGATTTATGTTGACTAAAGTGATCAGTGGGGGGGCTTTGCCCCCCACAACCCTCTCCAATCATACATCTTCATTAGACTAACTTATTAAAGTCCATGCAATATCTATCAATTTTTCATCAAAACGTCCTTATAAACTGACAAAAAAGTAGGTACTTCTATATAGGTTTGATTTTAAAAATGTGTAGATTCTTGATTTGGCAAAGAAATTTACTTTGCATTGGTCGGAGCATATATCCAATATTTTTAACAGTTTATTTCTGTCAAGAATTTGTTAAATTGAAAACGTACTCCAACTAATGCAATCTATTGTTTATACATTCAAACATCCATAGGTGTGCGCAGATCTTAATGCTAGGAGCGAGGACAAGAATTTTATTTTGTTAAAATCACCGGTGTCACAGATCTGTGGAAATATTTTTTAGGAGAAGTGTTAAGTAGGGACCAAATATAAATTTACATCATTAATATAATATTAATATCAACATTAATCAAACAATATTACAGAAAATTTAATAAGTATGCACCTATAATAATAAAACTATCACACTTTAGCTTTATACTTATATATTCTCATTGTTAATTATTAAAGTTAACACATCATACATGTAAAATTAATCACATTGTTAATAGTATAAAAACAAAAAGTTATACATAATAATATACGTATTATATTCCTATCATCTAGATTCTATAGTAGGTACCTATATCATTCTTATTTTGTAGGGAGTTAAAATATTTTTAATTGTTGAATCATTTCATCAATATTTATATATTGTTAGCCAAAATTGTATTGAATGAACATTTTTAGTATAGTTCATGTAGTCTGCAGTCTTGTACCTACTTGTTGCATTGTACTTTGTCCTAACTTTGTTTTGATTAAACTCAATTTTTAAAACGTTCAGCTAATAGGTATCTATACTGGAATAGTAACACATTTTTAATAAAATTTCCTTTTCTTTACTAATGGAATCACAATTTGAATATCTTCGCATAATTTTCCTTTTACAACTTTTTTATAAATACAGTTTCAAGTGATATTGAATATTTGTAAAAATGTACTAACTTTCAGTATCGGACATAATACAAAGTCTAGAATATTAATCTTAATGTAAACAATTACATATAATATAATATATTATTATTCAGATAGCCGATAGGTATGTGCCTAGGTAGGAATTATTATTACTATGGAAATAATAGTCTTAGAAATAAATGTATCCAAATACCATAAACCTATGATATAATATTATAATCAATACAAATTTGGGGGTGCTAAGCAATTATTACTATGGTCTATATTATAATATTTAAGGATACATTTTTAAACAATTTTAAATTTTCATCGAAGGTGTCCCCCTCTCGTCATATTGTGTGTGTCAAGTAGACACAGCCGGCGCTCACGAAAAGCGCCTATAAAATATTTTATACGCGTGCGGCGTATACCTATCTATTAAACGGTAGTGTGTTTAGTGGCGGCGATGTGTTATTTTTTTATCGTCACTACTACGCGTCCTCGTACACGGTGCACACAATAATAATGGTAATATAATCGCTTTCATTGCGGTTTGATAATCGTTTGATCGATGTTATTTGCTGCGGCGGCGGTGCGCGCGGCGTGCTAGTGTCGAACGGTCGGCGGGTTCCGTGGATGACTACGTCCCGCCGATAGTGGATGAGGTGGCGGCGTACGATGAGAGGAGGAGGATGAGGAGGTTGTGGAGTTTTCGCGCCGCCCATTCACCGCGGTCTATGGTCCCCGGAGGAGTGGTCCGGGGCGTAACAGAAAAACCCATTGTGCCGACCGGTGACGGAGTGGGAAACACACACACACATAAACAAGCACATACACACAAATACAAGCACACAAACACAAACATACGAGTGCACACAGACGAGCAAACACACACACACACACACACACACACACACACACACACACACACACACACACTCGCGCACACGAGCACATTTACGAACACGCACCGAGCGTAACGTACGACGCACGCCGCCGCCGCCGCCGACGACGACGATTGCAACTGCGACTGCGACGACGGCGACGGCCGGCTCACTCATACACGAGACCGGTCGCCGGTTCGTCGATTGTCACCCGCGGCGCGTGTGCGTCCGTTTTTATCGTCCGTCGGCCGCATTAACACGCGTTTCACCAAACTTCGCGCGCGCGCACACACAATAATATTATAATTCCTATTAAACATCATTTGCGTTTATATTGTATGTTGGTAAGCGTCTACGACGAAAGTCAGTAATCATCTCATCATCGTCAATGTTACAATATAACATTATGGTAATATTATGTGTGATTTTGCAAAAACGATAACGTCATAATAATTATTTTAACATTGATGAACACAAAATAATCATTGTAATAATAATGATAATAATATGATACACACACGGGACAATAGTGGTGTTGTTGTTGTTATTTTTGCGTAGACGATTCTATTATTCCATTGTCGTGGCTTTCGATCGTTGTACGTGAAAACTCATTCGATATTACTCTGTTGTCGTCGTCATCGTCGTGTTCAAACCATTTACCACGTATCAGATCGGTTCGGCATCCCCTTGTGATTACCGTAACCACGGTATACTAGGAGGAGGCGGAAGGATTGTTTCAGACATTGCTATACAGCCGTGGAGTTGGGCGCATAGGTATATGGTGCCTGCAATGGAACAGAACTTTACTATGCGGCCATGCGCTACGGACTTTTCGGTGGCCGCCATCCTGGCGCGACGCGACCAGGGTGCCGTGGCCGCGGCTGCTGCCGTAGCGGCGGCCGCTGCGATGGCGGGAAAACGGCCTACCGCAGCAACTGCGACGGCCACCGCAGACGAACAGTCGTCCTCGTCCTCGTTGTCCACACCATCGCCACCGGATGACGGTGACGACAGGGACCAGCGCCGTCACCACATGCATCACCACCATCACAACCACCACCGCCGCCGTCATCATCAAACCGTTGCCGCCGCCACTGACGACGACGAAGGTGAGGAAATGTCGGATGGTTGTATAAAATACAAATTGTAATGTACTTATACCTAAAAAGTGTCTTATATTGTATATTTTAATGTGTAAATATTGTATATTAATGCTGTATTCGAACAATAGGTGTGTTCAATCATTATTATTTATCGTATATCTACAACTAAACAACTTAACATGGCGAATACCTTATTCGTCAATTACACGAGTCGAGATAAGCGGGCTTCACGTATACCATGGTCATAGTCCAGGAAATTTAACGTGGGAAACTTAAATTTTCATTTTTTTTATCATGTTTGCATTTACAAATGATATTTTGAATAGTACAAATAGTACAAAGTTCAATACACTCGATGACTCCTCAAACGTTGATAAAATTGTATTATAATATTTCCACTCGTACCTATGTTATAGATAAAAAAAGTTTCATTATTGATTCGAATGTTATGACGCATATAAGTACCTATGTTTGGTTTTAATTTAAATTATGTATAGTACATATCTAGTTAAACAATATTGTATAGGTACCTACATGCTATAGGTATAATGTATACTATAATTGACTATCGGAGTTAAACCATTATTTATGTTATTAATATTATAAAGTTGACTGAAGTTTTAACTGACCGATTTGTTTACTATGTGTCATAATGATTAGGTATTTATAAATTAGTTATGACGATTTTTATGATATATGAATATACTTTATACTACTCATTGATTGTATAATATTATTTTTATCGATTCACTTTCATAACCAAATATTACTGTAATCCGTCAACATTCGTAGATATAGATTAATAATATAATCAATAAAAATAATGAACAATACTTATGAAAGAAAATATTAATACAATTCGTACAATATAACATTATGTTATATTGTATTTTATTTAAATTTACACAAATTATACACCTCTCACACAACCGACCTAACCTTACCGCATACATTGTTTGAAATACAAATTAATATACAAGTACCTACCACATAATATTATATTAATATATTATAATATGCAGTTTGCATTTTATTATTCTATCTATGTAGCTTGTATGAATAATTTGAAATTTTTGACGAAAACGTGTTGAACAATTTGATAAAAAAAAAAATGAACCAATGGCCAACACGTTCGTTAATGTATAATAAACATTAAACATACATATGTCTCGATAAGTTTATATAATATTATATCGACCATGTATTAAGTACAATAATCATTATATTATATTTGTATACAAATAGTTTTAATCAAATCAAAAATAAAAGTTATCGCGCATAGTTTTTAATTAAAAAATAAAATATATATATTTAGAAGTACCCAATATATTTACTAGTTACTACTTTTTCTGGGTCTACGTTCACATTTACATTGACTATCTATTAATAACAGTTTATTGACTAAATATTGAGTCATGAAGAGCAATTTATTTTGAATTAGGTGTACAGTCTGTTCTATAGAGTTAATAACTTTTTAATTTTTATTCGTTTAATCGGTAACATGTCACGATGTAATAGGATGGGTGGACTAATAATTTCAATAATTTAAAAAATGTTAGACTACATTTATTAGGTATTTTAAACTTCAATAGCACTTTTTGATTGCATTAAAATAATGATTTCATAAAACTAATCATGTCAATAGATAGAACTATCATAGAATTGTAAAAGTTTTTCTTCATTAAACGATGAACCAACGTTTGAAATCCAGTTATATCGGTCAATCTGAAAATTTCGATCTTAAACTCAAAAATATTTTACTTTACTACCTAGAGAGCAATAGTCGTTGAATAATTATTTAAATATTCCCACAGTACCTACTAACTAACTATTGGTTATTTAATAATATTTTCTTGAATGGACTCAAAAAGAGATCTAAATATAAGTTGTATTGTTCTTAGCTAAATCGATATTTTTCGTTTATCGCTGCATGTATTTTCGGTACTCCTATATTTACTCGATCACGGGGAGGGGGGGGCGATATAATATATAATAATATACGCGTGTAGGCACGCCTAGTGTGTGGTAAACGAGAAAATGAAAATGATTATTTTTTTTGTTTCATCATTTCTCGTGCCGGCTTTTGCAGACGGAAAACCGTTGAGGAAACGGCGCCTGAGCAGCGACACGATGGTCACAGTCCGGTCGTCCCGGGCCTCGCCGGCCGACGAGATTGTCATATCGTCGTCTACGTCCAGTCCGCCGCCGCCGTCAATTGCGGCGACCACCGCCTCGTCGGATCCGGTACTCGAGGAACGGTGCAACTCGGAAGAGCTGCAGCACGTCAGCTGTCGGTTGGAGACCAAAGACCTGTGGGACAAGTTTAACGAGCTCGGCACCGAGATGATCATCACGAAAACGGGCAGGTCAGTAAACAATATATTATAATTATAGACATCATAATATCAAACGGGCAGGTCAGTAAACAGGTATAATATTATAGGCATCAATATCATTGTGCACCCGATTACCTACCACTTGGCTACATACACGTCACCTTAACATATTTTAGCGTATAATTGTATTTATTATTCTTGATTATCATTCTACTGGTGAAACATTAACGATTAAAATCATCCGTTAAGGGCCTCGGAAAACCCACATAGGTATATAAAGTATACATTTTACATAAAAGCGACCTCAACGCCTGCAGCAGATAAAAATAAGTTATATTATGTTAAGCACTTCCTAGCAGTTCTTGTAGTTAGTTTTTAAAAAAGTAAAGATCTTAAAATATAAACGAGTTAACTTAGAATCGGAACATATTTATTTAATTATATTTTACTACTGATATAAAGTGAAAATTGAATTAAATTCCAAACGTCTTATTCTCGTATTATATACATTAATGTATTATAATATAATTCACATAAAATATTAGGTACATTAAATATTCGACAAAAAAAAACATTTTTATTTTTTTATTCCGAGTGGGAAAATATGAGAAACATTATAATAATACGTCCAACGAGTACCAACATCATTAAATATTTGTGTAGATAGAATTGAATTATCCTAAACGTTTTACCACACAAGTTGAATGCTAATGACACTTTAATTTGACAACACAAGTTGGATTTTCATTTGATTTTTAACGGTATTTATTATGAAACTATTGAAGCTTTTAAAAGTGTAAAACCATTTTATATTCCTATACATTTTAAGCACTTCTCCTTAAAATTCAAATATTTTATAAAAATATATTTATTATTTAAATACAATATGATACCTAACTGTAAGTTAATAAACAATATTCAAACGAAAATTATTCATTCAAGAAGTTTTAGGTATACTTTTTAATATAATTTCGTTGCATCTCGCAATAGTTGTTAAAACTGTATTATTATATTAACTACATCATAAAATAAAATATTTACAACCGATTTATACCTAAATCGTTATTTTAGCTAGTCTTGTGATAGGTAAACAGATTTACAGTATTCAATTTTCAGTCGTTAAAAACGGTTTTATCACGCTGAAATGTCCTATAATACCATTCATGTTTTTAGGCGCAATAAAGTTTATTTTTTATTTCATTAACCTGATAAGCTTGAAACGATTTTTTTACTTTACTTAAAAAACAAATGGATTTAATAACTATTCGTGTAAATATGCGTGTATGACCATAACTGTGAGTATTGAGTATTGATAGTATACAATTATTATATATTATATACTTATGTATATTTCTATTATAATATTATAAAATATATTAGGTATATGATGACCCAAAGATTAATGTGGTTGGTAGCTGTGATTTTCTGTATTTATTTTGTCTAACCAGCACAACATATAAATGTAGATGTATTCTATTTTCAATGTTGATTTAGTGAAAAATAAGCATTTAGAGAATAAATTTGAATTTATCTTACTATCTACTTAAGATCGATTTTACCACATTTTTTATTTTACCACACTAAATCTGAAAAAAGTTTATTAAAAAAAAACAAAAAATTAAAAATCGTCATATTAATTTTTTTTTGAAGAAAACAATCAAAAAAATCAAGGTCTACTTTAACTTTGATTTGATCTTGCAAGTATAGACTATATACGACAAATTCAAATAGCTTTACTCTAAAATAATTGGTGTAGGTTGGAAATAAATTCTTATGTTACATATTATACAATTGTATGCGACTAATGTATACATGTATACAACCTACATAGGACGGGGATGTCTGTCAAGGGTTAAAATGTTGTGTGTGGTTTGTTTGAGTTATTATTTAAAGTCATGTTTATAATCATGATTTTTTTTAACAACCAAGAAAAATCATATATTTTATATAAATAAACAAAATATTTATTAGTACCTTATACATACCTATATAATATCAAAATGTTGATTTCCGATATCAAATATTCAAAGTTCTGAATAAAATATTAAACAACAATAATTACAATTAAATGTAAAAGCAAACTGAAATTAAGTATAAACAAGATAGGCACAAGAATATAAAATCAATTGACTAATATCGAACTGAATCGAATACGCAATTCAATACTATAATCGTTCAAAAATGATATTATTTTATTATACAAATTTAATATAATATTTTTTTAATTACCATCGTTTCTTTATCATAGGAACATTTCATTTCATTACATTTTGTTTTATAATATAATATTCTTCATACTCCGAATCAATTATTATCGAGATGAAATGAAAATTAACCGCATAAACGACCATCGAGGACATTTCACAAAAATCAATAAAGTATAATAGATAACACGCACAATTTTTGGTTATCTTTTACGACCTCAATATCCGTAAAAATAATTGTTATGGATGTAATGTTATACTACGAAAAGTCATAATAATAATAATATCATAGATTAAATAAACAATATTATATTGTGATAAAATAATATGTATATTCAATTTATGATGATGTGATGGCAATAAAGTGTTGGCGTAATAATATTTTCGGAAAAATAGCATAAATTAGTATAATATAATAATATGTATTATCTCTAATTATTTGAGCACGTGATCTCCTTTCCTCACTATTTATGACGTTCTTGTAGCAATATTGATTAAGTTTCGACGTTAATTATATCATTATCAGGCGTCTGCGTAATAAAATATATACTGAATTACACGGTCGTGTACACTAAATAAATAAAAAAAAAACAATCAGACATGCATCTGAACATGCAATTATTTCAGTACATCATTGTAACTGTTTTTATATAAAATCAAATACAATTAAAAAAAAAGCTATCATAACTATTAAAATTATCGGTCCAATATCCGTTTATTGTTGGTTCCAAAGTATTGCGAGATCATATCACAGCGGTGTCGTCGAAAACTTTGTGTTCACGCAAAAGTTTTTCGACAACGTGCTAAATGCACATTTATACCATTTAATAATTACAACTTATAAGTAATAATGATTTCGGTGCCCACGTATGTTATTATTGTTATATTAAACTGCACCGTGTCGTATATATAAAATGTATAATCTTCTATTGTTTGCCGGCTCTCACGCATGTTTATAGATCGGATCTATGACCTCTGTTTGCTGGTATACAATATAGAAACACATGATAATATATTATAATATATTATGTTGGCAGCAATATGTTTATAAATATAACACCTGGGTATTAAAGAAGTATTTAATTTAAATTTTACACCTCCGAGTAATTTCATAATAATATTATCTTTCTTAGACAATCCATTAAATTAAAAATCGATATTTTTTAAAATCAATACAATATTATTCTTATTACGATCATAGACATCACCCAATTAAATACAATTTTTACTGGTATGTTTGCATTATATGATTTTGCGCAGATGGTCAATTTACATTTTGGCATAATTTATTATTTACAGTTACCTAACAGCTATTAAACAATAGATAAAATATCCGTCGCTAACTATAAGTAATAAACACTACCTATTTCTATGTCGAGTAAAAACATTAATGGATAGCTAAAAGAAAAAATATTAAGTTATGGCAGCCGTTACCAAGGCTGGTAATAACCAATAACAGATTAATCTTTGTGAAAACCAATATTAGTTAATGATTTTCTAATAATTGGTAGGTAAATGTTATAAGACTACAGAGGCTGTGTCTTTATATTTTGATTGTTTTAACTAAATTGTGTTAAAGGTGTCGGAGTTGACGTAATTTTAGTACAAAAACTTTTCTCACTGGAAAAACTTCTATACCCTCCAATATAGGTCGGTTTCAATACCTAACTATTTTTTGGTTGAAAGTTGAAGACTCTATTATATAGATTAACTTGGACTTATTTTCAGAAGTTGTAATAAACGTCTATATTATATCACAAATTTTCTCTAGAGCTACTTTAAGTTAATTAAAAATTGGAGACCAATGTGACTTGAGTAATGTTTACCTCGTGCAAATAAAAGAATAATAATCTAAATCTCACTTTTCTACGAAGCATATTCGTTTTTTTTGTAAATTCGCGGTTATTGATCGTTGAAAAGGTTCGATTTGATTTGTCTGTATGGCCAACGTGCTACGTAACTACAAATTGCGAGCATTTTGCCCCTTAATAAATATCAGCCCGACACCCTTAAAACCGATTAAATAATTTCTATTTTCCACTGATTAAACATTGCCCGTATACGCGATACGGTCGAGAAATTTTCCGTCTCAATCGAGAACGGTGTGTGGTCCGACTATGGTCAGGTTAGATATATGGGTTACGACGTATTGTGTTTACACACAGGTTATGCCGTCCTACTGTAATCATAGAATCGCTTGGGACCAAGAACGGTTGATTTCCGTAGATTTCCGACGTCGACCTACTACATACATTGCAGGTAGCTGCATAATACATTTGTGCACGAGTAGATCTAAGTATAACATATTATATTCAATGCTTAATTGGGCTCGTCGCCTGTGATTTACAGCGATTATTATTGCGCGCGTTTGATTACACGCTGCAATGACGACGTAAAACGGTTGTTCAATTATCGCATGCTCTTCCGACGACGTGACGATTCGGTAAAGTGCATCACGCGATTGCACTGCGAGTGCATTCAACTAATCTGCAACGATTGCACGGGTTATAGGTGGTAATGGTATTATATATCTACTGTTATGGTATAATTATTAACCTAACCGTTACCTATAAGTATAATATAGGTGCAGTATTATGTGCACGCACGCGTGGCAATCGTGCGAGGTTTCGTCGACGGGAAGTCTTTTCTTTTTTTTGCATCCCAATCAGCTTATAACGTCGACCGATAACTTTACACGTGTTATAGGTAGGTACTACGGATCCGTAGGTTTCGTATATTGTTCACTGCAACAACTCATTCAACACATTTTAGTTACACCGACATTTTTTCCCGAGTTCATTTTACCGAAGTTAAAGTTCTGAATAGGTAGTATATTTAGTGCGATTATTCGCAATAAATCAGATTATTATAATCTTAAGGTGTATACAAATTAACATGTTTAATATCGAAAGATGATGATGATTTCTATAATTTGTAACAATACAAACATTTCGACTTTGTTTTTTATAATAATATTATATTATAATATATAGTTGAAACTCTGAAAGGGAATAATAGTGTGAAAATAACATTTTATTTTTTATAAGTATGTCGGTGCAACATTATTTTTGAACGATGTGTGTGTATTTCGTGTAACATCGTTGCACATGAATATAGGTAACATTATGACAGTATATAAAAACGCAAAAAAAAAAATCCTATCCTTATATTCTATCCATTTGTGAAAATGGTGTTTCTCACTGCAGTCTGTGACGTTTTAATTTTAATTTTTCAACTACAGATTGACGACGGGATGACAGGAGACAAATATTATTAAACGCATTAATTTTATTTTTTTTTATGGCTTTGAGAATATTACGCAACGTCATAAAGACTTAATATTGTTATTATATTATACTGTCTATTATTTATTGCTATATATACATAAAATCCATTGCGACTTTTACAAAGTATATTAGTGTTATTATTATTTTTTTATAGTATTTTACCACGCAAGCCATATAATATCAATTATCATTATCCATCTTGATTCGATTGAATTTCAAAAAGTATGCTTTTAGTAAATTCGATAATACGCTGTTGCACGCGAACATGTATCAATTAGAGATTAGAAACGAATTTTTTTTTTTTTTTGCTCAAACAGATTTTTTTCAACATCTATATTATATTTTAACGTAATAGGTACGTTACACTCATTTGCAGAATAAATCTGTGCGTAATGCGTACCTACTGCAGCTTTGATATTTGATTATATTTATATACGGTGTGCCTACATATATCGTCATATCGACAAAGATACTTATATAAAATATAATTATTGTGATTTGTCCCAAAACGAAACTAGTCAAATACAGTAATTTTCCATCTTACTTGTAGGCACACCATCGTTATTATGCCTGAGAAAAAAAATGTCAATTATTTTGTGTTTACTAAAATCACAGTTAATTAATTATCCCTCCAAACTTCAAGATTACTTGTACAATATGTACTGATATGTTATATGTAACAGGTGTAACCTTTTTCAAATCTCTTAACGAATTGTAAATATTTATACATTTACTGCGGTCCGTAATATTCTCATAATGTTCGAACATTATTATTTCGAATTTGTTTATTACGTTAATTTAGTGAAATCTCATTTAGTATTTTATTTTGATATATCTAATCAAAATCCGAATGTGCTTACCTCAGCTTTATAAAAAAATGAAATACAGTCAACGTTAATTATAAAAGTGTAGTCTTGAATCGAAAAAAAATTTGTTATCCGTTTTCATTATCCGTGATGGTCAACATGAAGTTCTAATTCGTGTGAATATTTAAAAAAAAAGTTGAATTAGATAGGTACTGTATAAATATTATATTATACAATTGGGCGTGTCTTAAAGCCATGGCAGGCTGTTAGGGGGTATGCGGTACACTTTAGGGTAGGTACGTGTGTTTTGCGAGGACAAACACGGCCAGACACCCCGTATAATATTGTGTAATACGTCCATAACGTTTTCATTTGCGAAATGAATAAAAACGTCGCGACATATTGAACGCGAACATATAACGGTATATATATTTATATTATGTAGATGTGTACGCGCGCAATATACGATATTTGAATAACGACCGTGGCGCCGCAAAAGGGTTCGCTCTACTATGTATATGTACATGGGTATATTATAATATATATGCATAGTATTATACGTTTTGTATATATATATATAATTTATATAATATAGGTATACATAATATATATCACACGTATATACGTCCCTCTGCTACAGCCCCGTCGTATTACTATTCGCCACGTATGTGTGTGTGTGTGTGTGTGTGTGTACCGTTTATTTAAATAGCCAGCTACGACTATTTACTTTTTTTTTTTAGCTTTTCCACCCTTTACCACCTCTCCCTCGATAGGTACCTATATACTTTCGCGTCCCCCTCGTCCGCGGCACAAACACAATGCGTGCACGCGCGTTATTTTTACATATCATTTGTATATACATACCTAATAATATATATTGAAATATATGTGTGTGTGTGTGTTTGCATAACAGCGCGTCTCCCTCGACCGCAATGTCGTCGTCGTCAAACATTTACTCAAGTCGTGTATTCGACGAGGACGACGACGATTCGTAAGTGTGTATATACACACTCGTCCAGCAAGGGATATATATTATAATAATGCCGTTTTGCATTGGCATCACGTGAACGCCATTCCTCCCGCAGCCCGTTTCGTCCCTCTAAATATATATATTTATGCCGTACCCTGCAATATTCTTTCTCTCCCTTTGTACACACACGCGTACGCATATATCGCCTCATCGTCTTCCGTCGTCCCCTCTTCTACTTCCGCCGTTCAACGCCATGGCACCATAATATATATATACGCACACCGCCAAACTTGGCTTAATATACATATACGTGAGTAAGTCCGTGTGCGTGTTAGTATAACGGCCCACCATCGCCCCGCAGGTTAATAATTCAGGGCCGAAAAGGAATTGCTGCTGGGTGCGTAGTGGTGGTGGTGGTGGTGAAAAGACCGTTCGAGTGCGAGCGGGAGTTTGCAGCCTTCGCGAAAGAGGACCTAGTCGTAGGGGGGGATGATGGGTGAATGAGGGGAGAATATATATATATATATAGGGTCATATCCATCAGGAGAGAACCGCAGCAAAAACCAGGCCCGTTGCTAAGTAACCGAAAACCCTCCGCCGCAAGAGCAGACTAGTAGCAGCAGCAGTGTATATACATTTATTGCCCCCGGATGAGTGTTGGAAGGGGGGAGCGGGCGAGTGAAAAGAAAGAAAAATGGCCGAGGGCCGGGAGGGCGAGGTATTATGTGGGACCGGTAGAAGAGGGGTGGTGTTGGGGTGGAGCAGTTGAAGTTTTTCTTTTTCCACTTTATTGTGCCTCGGGGGTAATTTGAATATTACCACAATAACTCACGTCGCGCGCGCTGCAAAGCTCTCCGCCTCGGGTTGTGCAGCAGGTGCGGGTGGATATCGGCTTATGTATATTATATGCATATATATATATAACGCAGAGGACGGAATTTTAAACATTTTACGCTTTCGTGGGCGTGTGCGCGTTAGTAAGGTTTTCGATAGAAAAAAAAAAACGTCGTGTATAGGCTGTTCTCACGGAAGAGGGACAGCTTTGGCAAGAATACGAAATGAAAAAAATCGATACTTTTTATCGGTTAAGAAGATTTATAGGTAATATAAGTAAAATATAAAATGTGTTAGTAATATAAGTACAACTTGACAAATATTTTTTATTCGAGATTTCAATAAATATCTACTTCGGAAGTTCGGAAACATGTTATTTTACTATTGGGAGTAAGAGAATAAGAATTTAAAATGCCTAAATACTATAAAAATGTTGTCTCGATGAGCTCAAAAAAACATTTCACTATACATAATATTTCAAAATTACAAAATTCGAAATCTTGACAATTTTCAAATTACTTTGTACTTAAAAGTTCATAACATTTCCAATTTAAATACTGAAGACTTAAAAATTTGATATAATGTAGACCATTGTGAGCTGTTCGTACAGCCGTTCAAAAATAGCAAAAAACCATGTGCATCGTTTTATTTATAACCGTATAAAGTTAAAATTGTTTGTTTGTATCCTTCGCTCAGAATCGTTTTTTCATAAAATATGTACACAATGATTTATTGGATTTATTGAACTCAAACCTACTACGAAACAGGATCTCTTTAGTTTTATTATAGTTTGATTTTAAAACAGTTACAATAGGTTGCCTTTTACACGAGCAGTTCATATGAAAATGAAGAATTTTTTACTTTTATTACCTACCATATTCTGTAAGGTACTTTTTGTGAATGTTTTGAATCATTATATCATTAAATAATGTATTAAGATTATTTTTTATTCGTTTTTATGTGGACTTGAGTGACTTTGGGGAGGGAGGGGGGTTAAGTCACTATCCAAGTTTGACCGATTTGTGTCAATATACATACTTTATGATATTTACAAGAACAATTATCTGTAAATCAATGAATAAAATAGAGGTATTATAGGGATACCTACGTGTATATTGCGTTATAATACTAGGTAGGATACCCACCTATATTACCTATAGTAATACCTACCCACTTGTATGCTCAACTATCGACTGCTACGTGTGTGGTTGATATGATATATAATTATAACAGCAATAAAACATTTTAATATTATATCGAATTTTCATGATATGTTTTTTTATTTTCAAACAGGCCTTCTTTACTGCAGATTTATTGAAACCTGTTGTAGAAATGACATGTAATTATGTAAATCATTGTTGGTTGCGTATATATTTATTATTATGTTTGCATTTGGTACCTACTGAACTAGATCGTTTTAATTTGTAAAAACAATCACTGTTCACTCATGGTAGTTTTACACACATCGCGTCCTCAAATACTCTGAGTCCCAAATTTCCAACGTCTGCAGTAAACTATATAAGAACATTTAAAAAAAAACCACATACCACAATGTAATATTAAATCGGGTTTTCTGTCATATTGCAGTAGTAGAGGTACCTTTACTGTGCATATAAATAATAATGTAATATTTTTATTCCATATGCTGACAGAAAACACTTTTTTGTAATCATTTTACAGTTTTTCACGTCAAAGATTGATTCGTGTTGTCACGGTACGATACAAATGCATTTTGTAAATGTAAATAATTTAATGAAGTATCATTTTATTTTCTATTGCACTCTAAAAGTCTGAAATCTGATTTATAAGAATGTTTATATATGATTCATTAATAAACAAATAAAATAATCATTTGTTGTTTTTATTAAATTATAAAGCTGGGTGCGATAATATTTGAAAATTAAAAACGATAGGTAGTTTACTGCAGTTCAAATTCTGAACTTTATAGGTGGATAATTTTATTTCTTATTTATAGTTTTATTACTAATTTATCTAATTTCGTGATTACGCAACAGCCTACAATATTTTTGACAGTTGATTTGCAAGTTACTTTGAATTAGTATTTAAATATATTTAAAATTAGAATTCCATGTCATTAAAATTGCCTATATCAAACCCCTTATAATGCAGACGTGAGACGTCCCAATTAGGAAATATACATTTATCTAAAAACTTATCTACCTCGTATTTTTTATGTGCATTCAATAATTTTACGAAATAAGCTCTTAATTTCAGTAGTAGATTATCTCAACCTGATAATTAATAGACATCAAACACACATTGCAGTAAAATGTTCAACAATTTTTCATATTAATAATAAATTATCTCTTACTTTTGGACAGTTTTCATCGGTTTCCGTGCCATATACCGCCAGACCAAATTTTTTTTAAAGTATATATACGTACCTATATTGTATATATTACGAGTGATTTATGAAGATGTACGCGTTACTTTGCTACCTTTATAAAAAAATACGTAACAAACTGTAAACTTATGAGAATAAATAAATATAGAAAATAAAAAGCACTTAGTGTAGTAACAACACGATTTAAATTGTATTGTGTTAATGCGAATGGCGTGATGTGATTGGCGCGGGTCCGTTAAAATAATAAAATAGTTAAACGAACAGAGGGAATTCACGTGCGAGATGGAGCTGAGAAAAAAAAAACAAAAAAAAAAAATCCATTAAGATATGTCTACACGCGTAACCGACAATTATTACTATTATATTCGAAGTGATAATCTGTGCTTAAATAGAGAGAAAAACCGGTTATGGATGTTGTCAATGAATCGGCGGAAAAATACTAATGGCGATAGGTGTTTAAAGATCTTCGTATAATATAAAATGTTTGATATTTATTTATATCGCCTGCGTGCGCATTCAAACATATTTTAATAATTTACATTTCCGGACGGCGAGTTGCAGTTGAACAGGTACGTCCTACGTAAGGGCTAATGAAACAAACTAAACAATTATTATATAGTAATGATCAATAAATAATAATGATATGTCCAATATTTCGCTAGATATTTATTAATTGTCGCGGGAACGTATTTTTTCGTCAATCGAACTGTGTTGACGACTAATAAAAGTGTACGGAACAGAATTACATCGCATTACATTTTATTATTATTTCCGTACCGTCTATATAATATACATATTTTATCATAATAATATATCGTTATGGAAAGTGTTTAACCAACAAATGAGTATGCGCGCCTCCCTTCTTTCGAGCGTCGTTATTTTTGTCTGGATCACAATTTATAGTATCAATGATATCAATAATACATCATCTGTACTATATTATACCATGCATGATAAAAAAATGTATATAATACCCAAGGCTGCAGTTGCAGGATACTAACGCGTTGAAGAGTTAGGGTTTTTGCAGATTTCGTCTTTATGACCAGACCGAGACGGGTTGATTCTCTCCTAACAATTCTATATAGATCAATGTCTCAATATAATATACAAATTGACAATTGCGCTTAGTTTATATTTCGAATCGAATGCCAGGCCCACTCGACTAGTAGCTTTCATTAGTTTTTTTATGTAATTATTGGTAATATGTTTTATATCGATAACCCCAGCAAATTCATTAGGTAGGTACCCGAAAGGCGTAATATATGTAGATTATACCATTCACCGTTAAAATATGCACGTAGGTACAACAGGTCGACTTTTGATCCAAAATATGCAGAGATATCTTATAATAACGTATAGTCATTTCCAACGTTTACATTTTTTTAGTATAAGATATAGCTGCATAATACAGTCACGTTAAAAAAAAAAAATAATAAATATACGTAGTGGCCTAGCTCCCACCCCTGCAGTTTGTTCCCACCGATTGCCTTATAATCGAGATCCATCCGGTAACCCGACGTCATAACATCTGCGTATATTTTGACGTACGCCCTGCGCAAAGTGGTCGTGGCGCGGCGGTAGATCGATCATATGGGAAAACATTATACCGTATTTTGACAGCGACTATATAGTGACTAGCAGATACGTAGGTAGACGTATATAACGACTATATAATATTATGTATTATGTAAAGCATAATATATACATACCCATCATAATGATTTGATATCGTCTCGCTTGTTCGTGTGTCGAATTATCGCTGTTGTCTGCTGGCCCAGAGCCGAAAAAATAGGCGTTTAGAAGAATAACCGTACGTAAATAAACCGTTGATTTTAAAACATTATTTTAATTCTACTAAATTTATGGGTCATTTACTTTTTTTTGTCGCAATATTATTTGCTTTGCTTTTTGCTGTAACGAACAAGACGTGTCCTTCTGAACGATCAACGCCGTCTACCGTATTATATACGATTAATGTACTTATTATTTTCTCAAACTTTCTCAGGTCCCAATGTCTATTAGGGAAATTGAGCATAAAATGGGAACTATATCTATGTCCACGTGATGGTTTCTTCCCCGGGAAATGTTTTGACCGACCTGCAGATGAATGCGACTTCCGTCCAAGACGGTATCTGATTGCTTCCTGTTGCACGCGTATTGGAATTTGTGATAAACTGTATTAACTCGAGTATAACGAGTAATATATGTTCGGCCAATGTTTAGCGTATGGAGTGACAATGTAATACTACAGCAGCCCTGTGTGTTATCTTATCATTATATTACGACGACGATATCTGTTGGTACGTCGTCGTGTGCCACTCGTGTCTATAAATTATGTTATGAATCCGGAAATTATTATTATTATTTCGGCATCACTAGTTATAGTCACAAAAACTCGGTCATTATAAGTCCTTACCCAATTATTTATTCTTATTAGATTTGATAGTGATCTCGCTCGAAAGGATATCGTATTATTATTATTATTTTCGTTTTGTCGCACGCGGTGCAGTGTATAAACATGTAAATGAGCGTTTGCTAAAATTGTGACGAGATAGACGGGGGAGACAAACAAAAATGTGTTAGAACAGGTTTTTAGCCACCTCGTGTGTGGTGCGTTTGATTCATAACCGGAGCGGTCGTTTTTACGATTACGACACGCCACACGAATAACGCCTCCTGCGAGCTCCCTCGTCGCGTTCCGTCCGGAATCACTCGAAATAATAATAATATTATAACAACCACAACAAACCACACGGTCATAATATTTCTTACGTGGATTCGGTTTTCAAAATCAGCGGGTGGGAACGAGGTGGGTCGTCGAACAACGTAAATATGTATATACACATATGTGTAATATTATTATTATAATATACGCGCGCGAGAGTTCCTCCGCGTGTCACACGTATATATTTAATACCGTATGTATACATAACCTGTACGCCACCACCACCTACAGGTACATAAATTATGCGGTGGATAGACTCGAGCGAAAAAATAAAATGAACATCGGCCGAGAATCGGTTAGACCGATCATAATATATTATTATTATAGTCCAAGTCACAACCGATGGGGGGGGGGATGGGGTCTCGGGGGAACCTACAAATTCCTGGATTGTATTTTGGCCTTACTTTTAATGATGTCAATTTTTCTGACCGTCATACTCAGCCGTTGGCCGACCCGACCACGGATATTATACGTCTTATTTTTCCTGATGGTTATAATAATATGTTAGGTATACGAATGCCAGGGGAGTCAATATGATCAAAAATAAAATTATAACAGCTTTATTTTACTTTTGCTTGAATAAATTATAATTCTTTAAAAATCCAAATCAATAAAAAATTAATAACTTGATTATATAAGCTCAAAATAAGTACTCCTGAAAAAAATTCAGTTCATTCGTTTTCTTACTTTTAGTAACCATAATTCCACATCTAACACACATTGGACTGGACGAAATGGTAATTTAGAAGTTCATTGTTAATTTAGTCGAAAATACCGACATAATTGTTCTCGTGTTAACGATCTATTATTTTCATTTATTTAAAAATTGTTTGTTCACCAAAATTGACAAAAAAAAAAATAAAAAATAAAAACACTTAGGTACTGTATAATATATTATATTAAGTAGGTACTGTACAGCTGTTTTTATTTTAAACATTATATCCTACATCATCATTACCCTATGTTGATAAACATGATTTCAGAACTGTATTGTGACATACTAACATATATATTGTTGAGTTGAAATCAATAAAATAATAATCGACATGGTCTAACCGATATTGAGTCTCGTAACAACCTATTCAATAGCTGGTAGGTACTCATAATAATTATTATCTTATACCACGATGGTATGAAGTTAGAAAGTTTGGGGACGATAGTAATTAATTTATCAGTCTATTTTTTTTTACCTATGTAGTTCGTACAAGCTTAATATCGAGTTACTGCAGACCAATAGTTAATTCACTTTTAGACTCCGAGCTTATGTTCAAAAGGATACCACCTCACGATTTGTACACTGCGGATGACGCAAAGCCCTCTTATAATTCCCATTTCACGCATATGCGCATTATATTATTATAGTACAATAATATTATGTATAGGTAGTATATATAAACGATAAATAGTATGCGGAATTACAGAATTTTATTCGTCGTTATTATATTATTATTATTGCTTTGTTGTTGCGTCGTGCAAAATAAGAATTATTTTTTACTCGCGAAATTCCATACTTATACCGTATCGCAAACTAACTAATAATAATTATTATTGTTATATGCGTACTTCTGTTATATATGGAAGGCACCACGGATTTCGAAATTATGACTTATGAGCGCGCACGTTTCCGTTATTATACGTCTATATATCCTGTAGATGTCCTACGATAATATATGAGGGATAACATGTGTCTTATACATAATATTATTTGATGCTGAGAACACCCATTCAGCTTAAACACTTTTCGTACAAGAAGGAGTATAATATATTAAATTTTGAATAAAAAACGGCGCTCTTAAGTATACAAATAATTGTAGCCTGTAGGTATACACTATCATTTGTTTTATTTCCTAAATTTAATATTTTTTTTAACTTCTAAAATGCACAAAAGTTACTCGCAGTGTTATGTTCATAATTTATTAAGATTTCGCTACATTCGTTGTGTTATAATTATTTATAAGATTAGTGAAACTAAAAAATATATAAAAATTATTCAAGGCGCCTACTTGAAATTAGGTCATTACGTTGTCAATGCCCGGCCTTTGTAAAAGTATTATACCGGTACTAAACTCTGGAGAGTCTGTGAAATTCGGTTGCAGATGTCCATCAGATGAAATATTAAATACACAACTCATTAATGCGGTGTTCAGCTCTACTGCGGATAAGTGTTTTTTTCCCGAATAAGCATTAAGATAACGAAACCAAAATGTGTTTGGATAAAGACGGTTACATTATATTTTTACTGGGTGAAGATAAGAAACATTTTGTCCGGATAAAAAATTAGAAAAAAAAAAAACAACAACATCGTTTTGGGTAGTTTTTGGTGTTGGGTAGTTTGTTTTAAAGACACTGTAATTTATGTAATGTCATCATTATGTTAATGCCGACCGATACAGGTCTAACAAATAAAAAATCCGAAGAAAAAAACGTAATGAAAGACAGACAATATTAATTACGGTCACTATATACTATACGGTAATACGACGTCATCGAGTGTTTTTTCTGGTCGTTTAATGTCCGGGGTATAATATATAAATAACGCAAAAGACTTTCTGACGGCTTAGCTGAGTTTGATCTTACACCAAGATTTTATATTAAAATCTCTGACATTTGATTGAACACCTATACTAGGTATAAAAATGAAAGACAACAAAATTTAAAAAAAAGGTAAATTATCGTATGATTTTTTTTGAAAAATGATTTTAAAAACTACAATCATTTAGAAGAAAACTAATATGGTAATCGAAGTTTAAAACTAAACATCGCAAAATGTACCAATGGACTTAGCAAAAACCTATATGAGATGCGCTAAAAAAAGTTGTTAACTAGAATTGCAAAATCGGTTTGCTCTAAAATCACAGCGTAACTTAATATAACAATTATAGTCAATCTGCATCTACGTCTCTATTATGATCTTTCCAAAATAATTCACTCAATAACCTCCAATAACACTCATGATGCGCAAAGGACCACAATATGTTAGATGACCTATCTCAAATCAAACGAATTTTTATAAAAATTTCGTTGAAATTTCCAGTTAGAAAAACGCCGATGACACGTCCCCGTGGTTGTCGATAGTACCTTTTTATATAGGTAATCGATTTAATAATATATAGATTATATAGGTTATTTTTGTATTATATACAATAATATATAACGGACAATCGTCTGCTGCGCGTTCCGGTACCGTAAAGAAGACAGCACACGTGCAGATAGCATGACAGCCTTTATTATTGAAATGTGCATCGGCCTCAAACGGTGACTTCTTATTGTCCACAGAGGACATTATATAGGTATCTAAGCAATATGAGAATCGTGCCGGAGACGATTGTAAAACAGAGTCATCTTCTAGGCGAGGGACAACACAATAACGGGCCGCGACGGTTATGATATTATTACTATAATAATATAAAAAAAAAATAATATAATATCGTACGTACACAATATATATTATATTATTATGAGCGCCTGACCGACGTCCGATACGGGGTGGAAAATATGTTGTTTTTTTATCCTCCGAGCTCGTCCATGTAAGCGGTTTTTCATGGAAATTATATATATATATATATATATATGTCCTCTGAGGAGCTTGGCGTGCAATACGTGTCTACATATAATAATATTGTTATACATACGACGATATTATAAGACTAGGGATTTCGCACAAATTATACGCGCCCGGATTTGGGGCCTGTCAGCGTTTTGGAAACGAAACGTGGGCGGCCGGGAATTCAATTTAACTTCTGCTGCGGTCGCAGTACACACACACACACACATACACACACACAACATAATATAGTGTTATATATATAATGCGTAGTTTTGTACACCGTTGCTTCGTCCAATCCAACCCACTCGTGGTTTTCTGTATACACATTATATATGTTGATATAATATACATATATATGTATATATTGTATATACTCGGCTAGGTAAGCGAATATAATATATTTTACGTATCTCACGCACGCACTTACGACATATATCACACACCCTGGCTGTGGGACTTATATATAGGTACGCCCTTTTTCCATCGTCGTCCCCTGTTTCGTCACCACGGGCTTTGTGCGGACAACTCCATTCTATTTCACGCCAATCCATCTCACCCTCACCCCCCGTCCGTGGCTCCATCATTGCTCTCGAACCGTACAATCTATTGTTATGCCGCAACTGCTGTGTGCGTGGTATATACCTACGTCTCTCGTTGTAATTATAAACCTATATATATATATATATATATATATATAAGCTCAACGGTTTTCAGTAAATAAACTCTGCACAGATCTTATTTATAGAGTAGGTACCTCTATATATAGTGCCTTGAACGCTCACAAAGTGATACATTTAGAGTAGATTTCGTATAGCTGATAGGTACTAGATTTTTATATTTTCCACATGGCTAATTACTCATGATTATATTATAATGACGTGTAAAATACTTTTATTCAAAAATGTTCATTGTTTGTTTAACCCATAATTTATTATTTACGTTATACATATAATATAACCCGTTGGCCGTGACTGTTTACCAAAACATAATAAATTGTTACAAAATGTTTTAGAATATAATATACGATGTAGGTAAAATTCAACGTTTAAAAACTCAAAGTTTTAATTTAATATTAACGATCAATAAATATTCAACTCAAAAAGTTTAAAGTTAAAATATTGAGAGAAATATTAAATTTAAGAAACTTGGTTAAAAAAAAGCGTATTAATTTCGATTGCCACATATTATAATGATTGTGCAACTTTTCAATGTTTTGTAAATAATATTGTACTTATATAATAAGACGCGATTAACAAAAAAATAATAATTAATTTGTTTTGATTGTAGATATGGTATGTATCTTTAGTATACCTTAACTTAATTTTATTATTTTTAAAACCTAAGTAATTAAAAATAATAATTCGTTGTAACTTAACCTAACCTATGTGTACATTTAAAAATGCCAATAAATCAAAATTTGAATCTACTCATTATCGAAGGGAAAACACGGTGGGTGAAGATCATGTCTGGTGAATCATCCTGTATACTTGCTTCTCAACTTTTTTTACGAAATTTTTGTTCATACCCATATAGGCAAATAATAATTGACTAACATTTTGTCACACAGGAGGATGTTCCCTACCGTCCGGGTGTCGTTCACGGGGTTGCGGGCGGACCAGCGGTACGCGGTGCTCATGGACATCGTGCCGGTGGACAACAAGCGGTACCGTTACGCGTACCACCGGTCTTCGTGGCTGGTGGCCGGCAAGGCGGACCCGCCTGCCCCGCACAGGCTGTACACGCACCCCGACTCGCCGTTCACGGGCGATCAGCTGCGCAAGCAGGTCGTGTCCTTCGAGAAGGTCAAGCTCACCAATAACGAGATGGACAAGCACGGACACGTGAGTACCTATACAATAGCAAATTAATAGTAATTATTATTATTATTGCTAATAATTATGATATTATAAAACCGTCAATGTCAAAATCCAATGGCTGCATGTGTAAATTTTCGAAACTGGCCGAGAGTAGTGTAAAAAAAAATTAATAACAATACAGGTGATTTTGATACCAACCCATATTTTCCATATACGGTTCAAACTAGAAGGTCGATATCATATTCTACATGTTTTATTCTCATATTTATTTATACCTTTTATAAACTTTGTACAAATAATAGCCTACCTACTAAAAACAATTATTTTCGTATTGATTCATTTGCCAACTATCGCAACAATACCGATTGCAAAAAACTTTAAGTAATTATACCTAGTAATACTAACGCAATATTATGTTTTTCCCGTCCATGTTAATTATTCACTATTATATAATATATCGGTTTCGCGGTGGTCCGAAAAAACCAATTCTCGACCGACAATACAAAAACAATAATGCGCCGTTCCCCTCTCGACGGTGTTTGTATATTTACATCGATATATCATATTTTAATATTATGCATAATACGATTATAAACGGCTCGCCCGAGCGATTAAAATATCACTTTATATATATTATTATTATTTTATTGTTATTATTAATATTATTCAATCCGACCGTTTTTAGTGTGACATATTATTATTTTATTGTATATTGTTGTCGTATCCGTACGACGTCTAAACGAAACCGCATATGCCATTAAGTGAGCAGGAGAGCTGCAGTTAGTCACCGAGCCCGTGAAATTAGCCGCGGAGGGAGGTTTTAATCCGCGCGGACGCCCTCCGTTGCGTTAAACAAACATCGCTGCTACCACCGCACGTATAATAATATTATAATACAATATTACAATGTGTACAACAGAGGAGTGTGTGCGTAACAGAAGCGCAGAGTTTTTATTTTTTCGAGTCACAATATGATGTTATTTATTAATGTCCCACGACTTTAATCGTGTTTTTTGTAAATCGCGCGTGCGTCGATTATAACTGCTTTCATTATAATATAATACGGACGGTGCTTCTGCAGCAGTTCCGGTTCTAATTGATGGCTCTTATTAGGTATACTTATTTGCGGGGATACAATTTTTTCCGTTCATCGTATCATTCTATACGCGATTACCGTGATTAATTCCAAAATATATTGCATACGTGACGGAGTAGATTGGACTGATCGTTGAAAACGGTCCTTGTCCATTGGTAGTTGATACGCAGATTTTTGGTCATGTTCTGTCGAGAGCGATTGAGAAAATCCAAGAATCGTCACTCATTTAGCATTAAAATGTTTATATGCCTATGACAGTGTTATACACATAATATAATATACATATAAAATAAACTAAATGTATAAATTCCACTAAAATTCTATATTTACTGTATGTCAATCTAAAATCTATTCTACTTATAACGTCACGAATCAAGACATTCTTCAGTCACCTATTATAAAATATATCGGTGTCATATTGGACAAAGCTGCTTATTTCGAATTATATTTACTGACAATATATTGGAGACTAAATTATTAATAATTGACATACGTATTTAGTAATTGGTCATTACAATTGATCGGCATTGATCCTTAAGTCATTTCACGCTATATACCTACGTATTATTATTTACGGAACCAAAAATTACCTAATAAATTGATTGAATCTTGAAACTCACAAACTCTTTGTTGTAAACTCGATTTCGATTTATTTTTTACCTCGATCTAAGGGTCTAACGGAAGAGACAATCGGTTGCTCGTTGACCCGTCGTAGTAATATTAACCGTATTAACCGTCGTAGTAATGATAACCGAATAATACCGATAATGTCGATTGTTATAATATGATAATAAATAACGATTTGTGATCCACAGTTGGTGTTGAACTCGATGCACAAGTATCAGCCGCGCATACACCTGGTGAAGAGAAACAGCGAGTCGACAGCCGGACATTCCATTGTGGACTTGGAAGCCGAAGAGTACAAGACGTTCGTGTACCCGGAAACGACGTTCACGGCCGTCACCGCGTACCAGAACCAATTGGTGAGTAAACACAGTTTAATAGCATAACGAAGACGTATAGTTGAAGATGTAATTACATAATGTTATAAATTATAATGCTTGTTAGTTGTTAATATAATACTACAACGTTGTACACGCGCGTCACACTACTCGTCACAGCACGGTTTGGCGATTACATAGACAACAATTTGTATTTGATTCGCATTCGCAGGCTACAGTTCGAATATTATTTATTATTACCTATTTCTATTATAATTATTGCAATTTACTAGGTGTTGTACTATCTGTACAATTTTATAATTTATTGTATACTATAACATATTTAGACTATAATTTAGGTTCGAGAATTATAGCTACCTTATAAAGTTATACAAACTGGAAACGGTTAAGACATAAACTTTCTTGTATGTTATATACATACAGTTATCGCTATACATAAGAACATAAGATAATATGTTCTATTACAGTTCCAAGAGTTCAAAAACCCATCATCGCATTCTTAATAATAATATAGGTAATAAATATATTATGTAGGTGTATCGTTTATATAGCTAGTGATACTTCGCATACGGTCGTTCGACTCACGTGCGTACTGTTTTGGCTTTTGATTTGGATCGAGGGGAGAGCGAGAAACGGTTCGCGATTTATCACGGAGGTGGCAGACCGTTTCTAAACATAAGACTCTCCTGCCGTATCCGTCCTCCCACAGCATACCCATATTGTATATACACTATACAGAATAGTATATCGGGGTGTTCGTTCTCTTTAATATTATATCCACTTGACAACTTTCCCTCCGTAGTCCGTACCTACCACCAGTATAAGCTCTAACCATTATCGTAAACGCATATCTGCAAAATGAAACAATCATAATATTATAATATAGTGATTCGATATTTTTAGGCCATTCACATAAACTAGGTGTATGCAGGGCATAGAACAACCCTATTAAAATAAATTAGGGCAAATAGCTTAAGCCTTTTTATTGGGGATCTAGTACATAATATATTATATGCATCAACATTTGTGCACCCCAAAAATTTTTGCAAATTTAAACTAAATTCTAAAGAAATCATTTTTAATTAAGAATGTGATTAATATGTTGTGTCAATATTATTTATCTTTATCCAGCACGGACACATAGATTGTAGGTATCATAGGCGTGCGCACGGGGGCAGCAGAGGCAGCATATGCTGCCCCTGGACTTTATTTGGGGCTACCGGGGCCGGCAAATATTAAATAATGGGCCTCGGTAAAATTATATTTCCACAAATGATTTTTTTTTTTTTTTTGGTCAAGTATAGATATGAATATTTTATGATTATAGAATTTATCAGTAGGTATGAAACTAATAGACCTGTCTACTATAAAAAGAAATAACCATGATTTTTAATCGTAAATATTATTATCATATTTTATGGTCAACAAATCTAAAAACAAACTGGGTTTTTAACGTTATCGTAATATCGTACACTAATGTCTAATATGCCATGACGATGCTGGCCCGCCACAACATTAATGATAGACGATATTAAATAGCGATTAGCAATTACGTAATTGGACTATTGGAGTTGCACTCGCACATCTTAATATTTTTCGACGTGCGACGTGCTCATTGCGTGTCATGTCCGGTAAACGAAAGGGCGGAGCTGAAAAAGCCCGTGAAAAGAAAAGATTGTTGCTTTTGAATGCGAGCGATAAATGCGATAAACCATATGTTATTACTTTAATTATTATTTTTAAAATATATACCTACTTTATATTATTATTAATGTTTGTTTATTTTATCATATTATAAATAATATTATTAACTATAGGCTTGTGGAAAAGTACACCTTAAGTGGCTTAGTACCTTACTGTACAACTGTTTATCCAAATAAACAATACAACTTTAATTTTGATATCCAATAGCAAGAATAGTAAAACTATGGGCTGGGTTTAATAATGAATTTGAAGAATGGGCCGAATTAATCTCTTGCTGCCCCTGAAACCGGAGTCTGCGCACGCCTATGGTAGGTATATGAATACACACAGACGATAAAATAATCATTATAGTCTGTTGGTTGATATTAAAGACATTGATTTTAAAATATCAAAATAATATTATAGCTCAGTACAAAAAGTATTACGTATAAAAAAAAGTGTAATATTTAAAATGTTTAGGGCCCCCGTATGTCCAGCTCAAGCGCAGGAGCACTCATCTGGGCCTGCGCAGACTATATACTATTTGAAAACCACCGTTTTGAAGTTTCGCAAAAAAACAAACATTTTAGTCAATTTGACACGAGTTAAAAAAATGCACATAATATATATAAATCATAAACCACTATACAGACTGCACTGAGCTCCGCAATATAAAATCGTTGAGACACCCTGTATATAATAATATGTGTTTGTTATAATTTCGTTTCTTCGGCTGCTGCTATAGTCTAGCCGTTGTACTCGTAATGTGTGTATGTATATAATTGCGTTCGTCCGTGTGCTTGAATGCCGACGTGCAAGCGGGAAATGGCATTTTTTTCTTCTAAATCGTCAGGACCGATTTAGTCCAATTAGACTGCCGGTGCATTCACGTGTGCAACAACGGACGCGAGTCGTTTACGCGATAGAAAAATAAACTATAGAAACAAAAATGATATAAAACCCGTAATACAGTATACGGTGGCGTTGATTCGCTTCTAGGACGTGAGCTATATACGATGTCAATTATTATACGTATTATAATATTATGTACGTCATTCGGTCTTGCCCGGCGCCGTAGCGATTATTATAAGGTATGCTGTGTGATAGTCATTCCGCTTGGGCGAACGCACGCACTGCGACCATCCTCGTAATCGACACCATATATTCAATCTACAACATATAAACTATACAAGCATAAATAAAAGCAAATAGTAAATTAATTGGCTAAAATGCGAAATAGTATAGGCGTGCGCGAGTTCTCCCGTGCAAATTATTTATATTTTACGAAAATTAGCAAATTGCGTATTAAAGAGCAACCAGCTATAATAGCGTATATATTAAATATAAAATATCGTGCATAAATAGTATATGAATTCGAAATATTTTCTGACGTTTTTAGACCGCTTTTCAAAAGTTCAAATATTGAGAATGTCATGCGAGTCGCGCGTGTGTGTTGAACACAGTTCGTGTGGATTTAACTATATCGTTTCGAATAACTTCAGCCACTATGTTTTATTATTATTTCTGGAAATGCGGTTCATATTTGTATAGTTGGTGAGTCGTTCGAGGGAGGAATATGCTTTTGACGAGGTAAACAACTGTGGAAATGACTGACGAATGACGGTTTTAAATATTAAATTTCGAATTGCGTGTTAGTACTTAGTTATCACCGTGCCAAAGTCCAAGAAGTTCGATTGGGCACGATTCGTAAATAATATAAAATATATAACATTACTATATAACATTTCATTCAGTTCGTTCTGATATATTATAATATTTTATGCAAATTACTTTAGAAACGGTTCAACGAACGCTAATTTGTTTTTTATTATCATACTAAATAATAGGTAGGTAGGTATAACTAATATATAGGTACCAATATTATTAGCTATTTATTATGCGTGTCGTCAAAACTTTTTGGATTTTTTTTATGTGAATTATTAATGACAGTGATTTTCGTTTCGTTCGTAGACCAGACCCGATACCTATATTGTATCACATCGTCGAGTGGGCGAGTGTGTTCCTTCTAAAATATAGGTACATAATATTTTTACCACAAAGCATAAGAAAAACTCATACAAATGGAGCTTTGTTTGGAACTCCATAAAATTACAATATCTACCTAACATATTGTTTAATATAATTTGTATTATAATTTATAAAAAAGTTTTATAGAATAAATTTGTCATATTATAAAATAATAAAGATAACTATTGCAGTGAATGTTAGATAGTACCGACCTAACTACCTTACTTATATACTTATGTACCTAGTGAGTAGAATTTTGAAGTTAAAGAATGGAGGATGCAATTTATTACTATGCTGTGACTATTATATTTAGGTAATTACCTACTTAATTCTCTGAAATTAATTATACTGAGTTAAAATATAACAATGTCGGGAAAAATGCAATTGATATGTTTAGAGCGGACGATGCACCACTTTTATATTATCTAATATTAAATCGATGGAATCTTTTTAAATGGTTATTTTAGTCACTTAGCAGCCATCTATCACTTTTTAAAATACAATCGAGTGGTATAAATTATCAGTTTTTACTTACCACAATATGTATACCTATTTCATCATTTGCAAATTTGCTAAGTAAGTCATCAACATTTCATTTATTATTCATTTATTATAAAAATATTTAGTCAACATTTTAATATGCAATCATATAATGTAATATTATGTTATCATGAGAAGAAAATATTTATACAATATTATCAGTCAAATATTTATTATTCAAGCACTTCAAAATATTCACAAAATATTAATATTACCCAAATGCCGCGTGGGATAGGTGTGCTCGTTAGTCACAACCACCGCGGTTTTTGATGTATAATATTCAATATTATTTATTTGAGAATGATTCTCATCGGTACTTGATATACAAGTACCACAAGGTCATCAAAATGTCGCGTATAGCAAATGCGACGGGTATTCCGTATGAACAACTCGATTGAATCCCCACCGACTTTTTTTATGTAAAATGTGGATGACTATACGCTTACACCGGACTAACAGACACTATAAATTATCATAAACGTTTAAAAAGTGTATATAAAACGTAAACGTCTATGTACATCTAACGGAATGTCGTTCACGAGGTCTAGCTCATGAAAAAATCGACTGCGAATAAAAAAAAATTCGATAAAACCATTGCCGCCCTCGTGACGATCGGCCAAAGGTCGCTGCGGCGGGATTAAAAGTTCTGGCGTCGTCGCGCCTGTCCATTTCCCGCGTTTTAAGTTGTACCGGCGGGCCAAACATAAACGCTCTCGTTGTCGTAATAATAACGTCGTACGGTTATAATTAGTCTCCGGGCTTCGTTGCTCGTTTTTTCTTCTTTTCCCTAATGTTTTATTCCAATTGTAATTCGTGTTACCTACCATTCATTTCAGGTACATTGCAACAATTTCGAATGGCAATTTGTTTGGGTATTTTTTACTTTTAATTTTCGAATCTGTATAAAAGAAATTGGGGGTCACCAAATCGCAAGATAATAACTCGTAATTTAACTTGACCTGTAATAATTTCAGTGTCTAAATTGCTATCGTCACCATGGTGAAAGGAAAATAGTGAAAAACAATGAGTAATATATACGTCATTATGCGTATAACGACTAAAAATAGCAAAAATGTATTCGTTCCTCGCTGTAATTTTAAATTTATTTACTCAATTAGAGTACCATTGATTTATTTGGAAAATAATGCTAAACGGTTGGTATCACTATTGTATTTAAAAACACCTTAAATTACCGGCCGATCTCTATGTTGAGTAGTTTTTCAAAAAATTTTGAAAAAATAATTAAAGCTTGTTTGATAGATTATCTAGAGAAAAACAATTTTCTTTCTAAGAACCAATATGGATTCAGACCTAATAGAAGTACCGAAGATGCGTTATACACTGTGACATAATTTTTATCTAACGCACTCGATAAAGGTGATAAAGCATTAGCCATATTTTTAGATTTAGCGAAAGCTTTTGATACCGTAGATCACAGTATATTATTTAAAGTTTTCAGTAGTTATGGTATAAAGATATTTGTTTAAACTGGTTTAAAAGTTATCTTAATAAGAGGAAACAAATTACAAATATAAATGGGTTCTTAGGGCAGGAAAGTGAAGTTGTATATATGGTGTACCTCGGGGAAGTATTCTTGGTCCAATTTTATTTATTATGTATATAAATGTCGACGGTAAAATAGTTGTATATGCGGATGATACCTGTTTGTTAGTATCTGGGTCAAATTGGGAAAATATAAGACAAAAAACGGAAATAAATTTTAAGAAAGTGATTAAGTGGTTAAATACCAAAAAACTGTCTTTGAATTTTAACAAAACAATGTTTATGGTTTTTTCAATACAAAATATTTTACCACCTTTTGAAGAATTTTCTTTTCATGAATGTTCAAATGCATCAACTGCATGTAACTGCCCAAAAATCAATATAGTCAAAAGAATAAAATATTTAGGATTAATATTCGACTGTAACCTCAAATGGAACTTTCATATAAATAGTTTGTTAGTAAAATTGCGTTACTTAATGTTTAAATTTCATAAATTAAAATATTTAATTTCTTCACATACTATGAGGATAGTTTATCTTTCTTTATACCAATCTATATTACTATATGGTATGGTAATTTGGGGTGGTGCCTCTAAAAATGTTCTACAACCATAAAGGGTACAACAAAACAGTATAGTTCGTATATGTTTGAGAAAGAAAAATCTCATTGGGTCTTCCTTTTCAAACTATAAAGAGTTTAATGTGCTTCCGATCGAATTACTGTACAAAAAAACCGCTATAATGTTTGTCTATAAAAAATATAGCTTTTTCTTTATCAAACAGAATAACAAGCCAATCGGGGAAGATAGATTATATAATATTAAAGTGCTATTTACAAATACAAGTTTTGGTCAAAAATGTATTAATTATCTGGGTCCTATCATAATATTTAACGCTCTGTCGATTGATATAAAAAGAAATATTTTTAACGATGCAATTAACATTAAAAAATATGTAGACGATGTCATATTTAGTCAACTGATAGTCTTTGTTTATTTTAAGTGAAGTATTAATATAGGGTATTTTTTTGTTTTTTATTATACAGTGTTTGTTATTTTTTTTATTTTTATTTTTTTGTTCTGTTATTCGAATTAAAATACTAGAAAATGATGTTTACTGTTACTCCCTACACCACCACAAGCTTAGCTTAAAGGTGTAGGTAATTTTTTTTTTATTATTTCTAAATACTATGTACAATTTGTGTTTTTCAAATAATAATAAAAATCTTTCAACAACAACAACATTCAACTGAGTGAATAATGTGTAAATTAAAAGAAAAAAAAATTGGCCTAGATATTATATTCATTAACGTTTCGTCGAAAAATCCACTATCTTTTAGTTTTTTCATTATTTTCAACGTTTCGTGAGTTTTTAAAACGTTTTTCTAGAATCAGAAATAAATTGACTGACATCCTACGACAGAGTATATCCTCAGGTATTTTGAGGTTGATTTATGATGACAGATTTTTGGAGAAGCTTGTTAATTTTTTTTTTTTGTACTTTACGCATTGTACTTATAAACATTTCAAAAGTGAAATTTCTGGAACATTACCAAGCAAAACTTGAGCGGAAGAAATAATTGCAATGTATTCATTCGACCTCCGTGAAAAACAGTGCCGTACATTTGTCCATCATTAGCGCAATGGCACCCTTATTTAACATATGAGTAGAAATCTGATACAAGGGAGACTAAGGTTTTACATCAATTTAAACCTCTATGGCTTTACCAGAAAAAAAACTATAAATCTCTTTTAATTTAACGTCCCTAAAATTTAAAACTTGCCTCTTTTGACCAGTAGAGTGGTCTCCCCGCCCACTTGGGTCTGACTAATATGTCTAAATATTAAAATTAGTTATGTACGGCAATAATATTACGAATAGTATGATAATATTGTTAAGTTTTAAAATATTATAACGAGAAAAAACGTAGTTAAAAATACGCTTGCTAGACAATCTTCAGAAAGAGATGAAGAACATTTTTTTCACATATTTTTTGTCCCATGATGCTAAATTCACTCCTTCCCTCCACTCCCGAAGTTTTATTGAGACCACAACTGCTTTTGACACCCTCACTCCTAACTGAGCACGGTTTTGCGCCCACATTGCGGTAGGTACATAACAAGTGTGTCAAACCGCCATGTACTATTACTGTAGACTTGTGTAATAATATATAATAGCAAAAAAAAAATCAGCAAACACCTCGGTGGTCTGGTAGATCGGTGTCTCCGTACAATGAAATATTATAATTATATTGTTCTATTATTATTTCGTGACCGAAAACTTTCGAAGTGAAAATAAAACTCGAGCGTATACATCACACACACACTCCTACACACACAAACATACACAAATATACACACAAACATACACAAATACCGTGCTCGAGACGGCTCGGCATAATGACGATAATATATTATTATTATTATGTGTACACGCGGTGCGTCGTCGTCGTCGTCGTTAATAATTGGCGGCGATCGCGACACCTCCTAATTGGACGAGCTCGCCAACACCGAGGCCGCCGCACCAGCACCAGCAGTCGTCGCGCCGTTCGTTTTATATTATTATTATTATTATTATTATTATATTTATATAAACGTCTCTCGACGGTTTCGTCGCGTTGACGACGTGCAAAACTTCCGACGTCAACGTAGTGTAATGTGTGCGTGTGTGTTGTAAGCGTTATATATATTATTATGTGCTCGAGCGCGGCGTCGGAGAGGATATAATATAATAATATTATGTAGTCGTAATAGGTATATACGCGGGAGCGGTGGTGGATGGCAGTCGACGAGTGGGGAAAAAAAACCGCACACACGCACACTCCGCGCCAACCCATCAATCGTGCGTATATGATATATACACGCGGCATACCTAAATATATATATACATGTGTGTGTGTGTGTGTGTGTGTGTGTGTACAGTAATACGACTATGCGTGTGTTCCGACGCGGAGAGAGCGAAAGAAGTGTATGTGTAGAGAGAAAAAGAAATAGAAAAAAAAACGTTTGACAATTTGCGTGGCGAGGACGTGACTAATGGTGTGCGAGGGAAAAGACGAAAGGTCAAAAAACGCGATGCGCGCTCGTAATATATATACGTTAGGTATGTGTATAGGTATTAAACGCGCGTGCATTTGTGATTATACAGGGTGAGCGCGGGAAAGCGAAAATAAACGCAACGGTCTATGACGATCGAGTTATATATATTATTATTATTAAGTTGTCGAAGTGATTTCCTGTTCGGTTTTCCGATTTTCACCCATTTGTTAGTCGAGCATTCGCTCTAGTCCCACGTTCTGGAATTCCTTGACACGTCCTGCTGCAGGGCTATGCGAATTCAACGATTTAACGTACCCATGAATTTAACTAAGAATTTAGAATTATCTGGAAGTACATATTTGATTCAACGCGAAATAATATTTTTGTATATTTCTAACGTACATATCTATATATATAGGAAAAAATAATGGATGTGGAGTTTAATACCAATGTTTAGAATATTTTCAGAGTATGTGTTATCCTGATATAATATGCTTATCAATTATAATTATTTTTCATAAATTCTTTCAAAAAATAATTTTTTGATTCAATATACCTGTCTATTTATATTTTTTTCATTTTACAAATATGTTCAAATTAATTTCTATTATTTTACGCATATGATTTATTGGCATTTTTTAAGCCATAATATAATATAATCATAATATTTTGAATTTATTTTGCAATATTTATTTTATATTTAAGCTGAGGAATTTTGTATTTACGTAGGTATCTAAATCTATATTCTATATATATATATATAATATCAAAAACATATCATTATCATAGCGGGTAAAAGCAATTAAAAAAATATATATTTTGCTTGTTTTTTGCATAATATAATAATTAATACTATATAACAAAAATGAACTATACTATTAAAGAGATTTTTTTGCCATAATATGCAATTAATTTTTGTATGAATATTTTAACGAATTGTTCGTCGTTAATATCCTAACTCTATAATTATGAACCAACCTAAATATAACCACTTATAATAATATATCATTTGTGTAAAGAGAGCTAATTTTCCATCGGGGTGATGGGGAACGGATAGTGTAAAAGTTGTGTATATTATTTTAGATAGTGCAGGGATATATATTTTAAGTTTAACAAGAAATCAAAAACAAACTAACCCTAAACTGTATACGAAAAATTAAAATAGTATAAGTTTTTTTAAATCGCTAATTAAATTATTTTAACATATTATTGCTGTAAAATATTTAGTACTTTCAAAACTACACCGTTTATATTTTCTAAAACATGTTAAAATATTTATGCATAACAAACAACAATTTAATATTATTTAAATTGTAGTTGTAAGTTGCATTACAAAGTAAAATGCGTGTGTGGCCGTTTATTGTTTAAGTTGTTTTGAATGAGTATGTTTTTGACTAATTAGATAGACTATATTAGGTATATAGTATAACAATGAAGTATAAAATCGTCGATGTATCATATTATATAACATAATAACAACGACCATTTTGAATTTTTATCTAAATAAATTGTCACATCATTTGACTGAGAAATAAAAAAACTCTAAATTAGTCAGGTTTTTGGCACGGTATAATGTATAAATGTATGATGTAGGTATCTATATAAATTATAAATTGTAATGATTCGGTAACCGTGGACATACCTAGTATACCTACAGAACTTACCTACCTTGGAGCTATCATGATTATTGATTATACACAGTAAGTATAATATATTTATGGCTCGACTGGGTATCATATATTTTAAGTAAATATTTCTATACCTACATATGTGACTATACATTTGTAGCAAAATACATATTTTTAGTCCAGTTAAAGACTAAGATCTCGTGACAGAAAGTTTAGGTTATAATGTCATATGAACAAATTCAATTTTTAAACTTCTATTTTGCATTGTATTGATATTTTTATCTTTTAACTCATATTTTTGCTGTTTCAGATCATTTTTTTGGTTTTTATTGCATTTTTATGAATTTTAAATTTATATTTAAGGTCTTATAGTGCATTTAATTTACATCCCTAAATATATAATTTATTAATAACTACAATAGACTGCGATGATTAGAGAAGAAAGCGAAAAATTGGCCTTTATCAGGCGAGAGACTTTTGTTTTAAGAATGCGCATAAAAAAGTTGGTGTATTGATGTGTATGAAAAAACTTGATGAAGTAATTAATAGATTTTTTTTTTTTCTTTATTATTATTACATACACAATCTGTACCTCGTGGGTACAATAAGAGTATTAGCTAAAATATAAAAACAAAGTACATGAATATCTTGATAAAAGCAGCCACCCATTGATGACACTTATAAATTGAAGTTATACATTAAGTTTTCTCATAGATACATCATAATTAATAGATTTTGAAAAAAAAATAGGATATTTGGGTTTATTGTGTAATTTTTAAAAAAAAGTACTGAAGATACATAAATATTTTTTTATAATCTAAACATTAAATTCACTTGTTATTAAACTATAATATAGGTAGTATACCTACGTACTTATAAGTTATAATGATTTATTAGTATTATGAAGTTCAGATCCTTTGAAAAACAATACTTGTCCAGACTCTATATAATAAATGCCATAACACTAATTTATTAATATGTAGCTGGAATATGCACATTGGTGAAATACGAGATTTATTTTTCTTTAAAAATAAATAGTGATGTGAATTACACAAATTATTGCTATGTATTCAAATGGTATAAAATACAAAAATAAAAATAAAAATAAAAATAAAAATAAAAATACCATATTTTTACATCATTTCATCTGTAGACTGCGGCAGGCAAACTATATAACTTAATAATAAATAACATGCGTGTGTATAAATAACACGCGGTTGTGCTATGTTCAGGTAGGCACTCGTATATCATCACTTCGGTCGTCGTCGCGTTGTCTATCAAATTTATAATATACGATCAACCACGCACACAAATTGAGTATGATAAAGTATAATTTTTGTATAGGTAGGTACTATACATTTTAATATGGAAATTAAGAGAAAGCACTTATTGAAAAAATTGCATCATGTGAGGGCATTTGAAAAAATGGCACCTCCCCCTAATTATAATTTTTAAGTAAGCCTCCGAGCCGCACACGATGCGTATTACAAGTACAAAGTATTTTACAATATAATATGGCGTGTCTGCACCACCACTGAAGTACCTATTATAATCTATTTTATAATTGCCAACAAACGTAATATATTATAATATATAGGACGAGAATGAATTTACTGGTATAAATAATATGTAATGTACGACGAACGTAATAATTTTATTATTATGGTGTGCGGCCGTTCATACTGGCGAGTCGCGACATAATAATTAAATCATTATAATATTATGTAGGTACCTATAATATTATGTGTAATATTATGTATAATATACTTAGGTACAGAGTACCTACCTACTACAGGCTATTATACCTATATTATATGGGACGAACAACGTTGAAAGGCACACTATTATATTATACTCTACGCGTAAAAAAGTGTTTTAAATTTTTTTTTATTACTTTCTAAAACGTTTTAGAATTTAATAATTGTTCTCTGGCCGTTAAAAAAAATCGTAAATTATGAAGTCTGCCGCCAAATTACTATATATAACAATGTATACATAGTATAGATATACTTATTGTCTTATTCTACTTGGCCAGTGAGCTTCTAGTACTTAAAAATCTGAAAAATGTATTACATTTTGATTATTTGAAATAAAAAATATGCCATATAAAGAAAAAATATGTAAAATAAAGAGTTTAAATATAACTTATTCTTCATTTATGATTTATGAAACATATTTCTAAGTCACACACATTGTATAGCGATTTATTTTTAGACAAATATTAAAAAACTAGATTAGTTCAGCCCTACTTGTTATAGGTAATAACTAATAAGTTAAACCTAATAGGTAATATAGACGCGTGATATATGAATATAATATATATACATGACTAACAGGAGGAAGTGTGTTACACAACGTGTCTTCATCGTGGTGTTATTTCTATGGAAATCTCATATATAATTAATAGTCTGGAAGACACGACGCCATAGCGACAGGCCATAAATTTATTTTCAGGGGGAAACGCATAAAATAAAAATGGTCAATGAGGGGGTGAACACGAAAATATGGTCGTCCCCGCACCATATCGTCGTGCAGTAATATCCCCAAATATTCCCCACTACCTATTATATTAATATTTTTTAGTCAACGGAACGATATCTATTATTAGGGTCCTCGATCCGATTACTTTCAAAATCGACTTTTAAATGCCATCATATATAACAATAGATCCTATGTCGTCAATAATTGTCATCAATCATAATCTAATATTAAAGAACCACTAAATACTTAGGGTTTTGTATTTGTAAATTATTATCTATTAGTCCAGGGGTGGGATGATTTTTGTTTTTTATATGTTTCACAACCAAACACAATTTATATTTTACTAGTTAGTAGTTAGTTAGTTAGTTAGTAGCATAACCCTACTTAGCCCGCGAAAAAATAAAAAGCTAAATTATATGGCGTATTTCAGTTCACGTCAGTTCAGTTTACGAACAAATCGGCGTCGACTTGTCTTGCTTTGTGAATTAATTCGACTGAGATAATATAGTCTATTTGTTACCACTCTGTAATAAAACTGTTTGTATTTCTATTAAATCATCATAAAACATATATTGTCAGTTATGACGTGTTCAGCTCTGATAGTAACTCTCCATTTCATAATCTTGGACACGCCATAGTTTCATTTACTCGATTTATAGTTATTATTATTACGATAATTACCGCAAATTGTAATTCATAGTATAGTATTATAATTGTAATTTGCAGTTGCATAAGATAAGATTATAAGAACGTGTGGTTCTATAACATGTTTTTAAATTTATGTCAATATTTTCCAGTACCAACGCCTTACTAAAAATATTCATTGCTGATCACTGAGCTGAACTATCAGAAAAGTATAGTATACTTATACGCAGTAGTTTATATTATATTATGTAGAGATCTTGAAAAAAACGTTACCACAAGGCCCTTCATTGGAAGTTAAGTGGCGATATATAACCCACCTTTTACAATTCGCAACTTTATACAGCATTATAGGTACGTAAAATGTCATCTAATAACATGTGCGTATCGGTCAATTTCCCAACGATACGCCTGCAGCTGGTCCATTGTCTGATACACAATATAATAACTATAATTAGTAATTAATAATTATTATATAAATAATAATAACATACTATACAGATAATAATTAGGTTGTATAATAATATTGTACTTAATGTAAGCCCCCTTGAAGTGTTCACCAATCGTGTATATTGCACTCACACAAAAAGATAATACATAGAAATAAAATGATGATACATTAAATGTTTATTTTTTGTCAACATGGTTGAAATACCAGAGTACCTATACATAAACGTATATTAAAGTAATAAGTACCTACTAACATACTATTGTAAATAGTCCTACAGCCTGTAGGATATACAATATATTATGGTTACAGGCTTTCGTGATGGTCGAGGATCATGCCCTCGCGTGTTTCCAAACACCACACAAATACAATTGCGACCTATCGAAATGTAAACATAGATATAGATATATTATAAGTTCCATTCAGAGGAAATAAAAACGATACCCCTTGAATGGGATCGGCCAATCTCCGCCTATATGCAATAATACAGGGTGTCTCGTGTGTACATCTGGAGTCGCTGAAAATGTAAATAACAAATAGAATGAGGCAATGAGCAGTTATAAAATTCATCTGAATAGACACATCCTGTACACATAATGCAGTCCAAAAATGTCGTCGTCGCGCGTGATGCACTCAAAACCGGTCATCGTCGTATGGCGGCGGCAAACTAAATTTTGTCCGCCTCGTCGCGCCCGGACGACTTGTCGTGATGTGGAGTGGTTGTTGGCTCAATCGGTGGGGGCGAGGGAAAACCGTTAAAGGATTCCCTCCCGGTGGGAGGAGAGAGACGTGGTGAAAATAGTTCATTTTATATCGTCGGCCGTTTATAAAATAATAAAATATGCACAACCGGTTCACGCGTGGATCGTGTATTCGGATTCTGCGAGGAAAGCATATTGCGATGTTTTATTTAATTTTATTTTAAATGTTTCCCGTAAACATTGTTTGCGAAGTGTATTTTACCCAAACTAACGGAACGGGAAACTTATCTCATTTGTCACTCGTTAGCAATCATGCTGGGTAGCAATACAAGTGGAAATTTGAAACGAGGTAGGCATATATGTATTAGCTATTAGGTAATCCGATGTACATTCATATTCATAACTGCCGATAACTGCATATACTATATACCCCTGAATAACGTATCGATGAATGTGCAAGCAAGCTCGGCAGTCGACTGTAACCCGAATTTTACCGTGGCAGCATGCAAACATCGTTATCAAATTTTGTGAAAACACTTCGAGAAAAGATTAAGGCACCTTTGCAGCAACTAATACCCAAATCTCGTACGGGTTTTCATAATAATATTCTATATTTTATTATCGACCTATATCATATTATTATTTTCGTAACTCCATCGTGTGTAATGTGTATAGTCTGTACTAATAATTATAGGCATAATTAGGGTTCGGATGCGTCGATCACAACATGTATTTTAATCCGTGTCTGGAATGTTCTATACTTTTACTGTATCTAAGTTTATATAATATAATACAAACATATATAACTCATTTATGACGATTGTACGAGTCGTTTTTATAACTTTCAATTATTGAGGTTTTGGATATTTTTCGTCGTTGGCACATAACTTTCGTTGTGCTCAATTTTGTATATAGGTATAGTTTTTAAAAACCTTAGATCATTTAAAAACTGAACAAAATAATGTGTTACATATCAAAACTCGTTATTTTTTTTTACATTAAAACCATTAGATCCATCATATTAGGTATGTGAGAGGAAACTACAAACTCATTTGTACACATAGGTAATAATATGATATTATAAACAACGAAATCCCATGATATATCAAATAAAAACAATATTTAAAATAATATAATTAATTTATATTTTAATTAAATCATAAAAAAGTTAAGTTTGATCACTATATTTACGATGCAGGACGGTAACAAGTACGTGAAGAGAAAAACGTTAAATAAATAAAATAAACTACCTACTAAACTAAATAATATTTCATTTTGTAAATTCAGTAAATAGTAAAAATTGAAATAATTATTTTGATAATTTTAACGAAAATTGTATAGCTATAGTCTATAAATTAATAATTGCGATCGAGTTGTCTAGACCCGCCTGAACATGTTACAAAATATGTTTTACATAAAAGTCCTATAAATAATGGTGAAGGGAAAATATGTTATAAGAGTTAACTATAATTAAAAATATAACACTTACGTATTTAATATAATATAATGCATTCCATTTTTTGTATAAATCTTTTGAATTAGGTACTGAAACTTAAAGGTATAATACTGCACTCTGTATTATAGACCATTATTATTATTTAATGTAGGTACCTGGAAATGTGCCCAAACTATTTTTAAAAAAAGGGTAACTATTGTTCATAATACAAACCAATTGTGCACAAACGAGTCGTAAAATTGAAAGGAGTACCTAAATGAGTTATTGTATTTTATAGGTATAGGTGAATGTGCGCAAAGTGGTTGTAGCCCATATATGTGGGCGATTTGTTATCGGTACAAATGTAATATGACAGCGGGGCGTTAGGGTTAAAATGGTTTTCTTGAATTTTTCGCGCGTCTTCGAGTCGTTATATTATTATAATATACAACTAATTGTCATTATATGCAACGCGCGTTTTCCGAGGTTTTTCGGAGAATATTGACTTCCGGCCCCCCGGACGGGTACCTACTTATACGTAATATTAATAATGTCGTTCTTGTGTGACGTTCGCATAACGCGCGTATGTGTTTGTAAGTGTTTATATATATCATATATTATAAGTGTTAGTGTGTGTGTGTGTGTGTGCGCGCGCTCGCGGTGGGCGCGAGATCGGCAGCGGCCACACACCGCGCCAGGGGTGCCAACTCGGGGTAATTTATTGCCCCCGGGCCACCGCATTCCAACACCACCGCCACCGCCGACGACGCGACAGGCAATGCAGCGAGAGAGCGAGAGAGAGAGAGAGCGTCAAAAACTGTTAAAAGACGTACGCGTCAAGTCGACGCCGCGCCGTCCGGCTACCGGTAACGAGCGCGCACGCGAGCAATCCCGTCCTCGACCCCTCCTCACTCTAGCCCTCCACTGGAAAAAAGGAGGCCTACATACGATTTATGATTTATTATTTTTTTTACCGAATCACATGCGTCACAATATTGTGGACAGAGCACAGAATAAACATTCACTGTAATACTTTTCATGAGACATGAAAAACGTTCTATTCCTGTATATCAAACCGTAATGGATTTTTAATTTTTTACAGATTAGACAAAAATTGAATATTTTGATAATTAACACTATGTGTAGAACATATTTTATTCTTTGGTATAATATATAACGTATAATGATCAAAAAATTGCCTTATTCTCTCTTTTACCTCGCACACGACATTAGAAAATATAATTGTGATTATAATATTATGCAATGTTTACTATAGGTAAACACATTACGCGTTTCTAAAAGTTGGCGTTGTAGTTATGCGAGCAGTGGAGATTGGAATACTGAGTATGAGTCTGTAATTAAAATATTAAGTGCTTTTATATAAACATTAAACATACGTGCCAAATATCAGTTTTCGTCATTTCCTTCGTATTGCATGTGCCGCATCACAATATAAACTTACTTAAACCTTACGGTGGGCCCCCATACATTCTAAAACAATTAAAAGTTCTTTTAATTGTTAGGTTAGGTTACAAATTTTCCTTTTTTACTTGAAAAATGTTCCCCCGTTCTTGTATCTACTCTTCAAAATATTAATTTTGGTATGGCACTAATATCAAATTTAAATAATATACTATGTCAAATAAATTGATTATACCACGTTTTAGCTAATCCAAGTCAAGTTTATCTGACAATTAATAGGACATATAAGATTTTGTCTTCAGTGACAGGGGCGGTTCCAAGAGGGGAGGGGCTAGGGGCCGCGACCCCCAAGCTGTATTTCTAAAAATCATTATACTGTTAAAAACAAAATTACAAAAAAAATCATCGGAATTTTCTTAAAATTATGACTCCCCCCCCCCCCTAACCGTGTGTCTGAAGCCGCCCCTGTTCAGTGGGGATGCGTGTATTTATTAATTGATGCTTTACCCCATTCACCTCCAAGCCATCATAAAACTTCGGCAGCAACCATACTATATTATAACAGAAATCTGTGCTAATACTATTCATCATTTACGATAAACAGGTGGCAACGAGATAGAATATTGCCTAAATATTGCCCCTTATCAAAAAGACACGATAGCAAGGCCCATAACAAAAAATTATAATATAAGCACACATATTTTTTAACCTGCACGTATAGAGATTAAAATTTTTTTTTGGTAAATAATTTCGCTAAAATATTACTTATTACAAATATATGAGGCACTTACAATGACATTCTTGTTTTATTTTATTAGATACCTATATTATGCATAGTCATATAGTCATTAACATCTATATCACAAGATCCAACGTTCAAATGTACGGGTTTTACTCATCAATAGCTTAATTTGGCATAATTTTGATAATAAGCAAACACATTTAGTCTATATTAACTTTTCTTTATTGTTCGGCTAGTTGGGCTATGGCTATTATATCTATACTTTACCTATGGTAATTATTCATAATATATAAAGTGTAAATGTTTAGAATATTCAAAGTTTTATTTTCTCAAAATAACAACATAGTATTAAATACTATTATTGTTATTTGACATTCGTCAACTCTGTTTTTTCTGCATCATAAAAAAGGTTAGCGGGGTATCCATCCACCCATATCACTCCTCCCCCCACCATAAATACGCTACTGCACGCCTAACACTAATATAAATTGTTTAGCTCATCTACGATGACGATGTCGTCACGTTAAATTTAATTTCTTGAAAGCGTTCCAGGCTGCCGCGCGCGTTTAAGCGATATGTATAAGAGTATCACTTTGACGCATAACTTTCATGGACCAAAACGGTGAAATTAACTGCACAAACGATTTGAACAACAACGTAATTGCTTATATATATAACCACAAAACGCTTTTTCTCGATCATCGGACACCAAGAACCACGGCTTTCCCATAATATCGTGATCCTTTGCATGTTACATTAACGTAGTTGATACGAAAAAACCTCCTATCTACTACAACCAGGTTTTTCAAGACATACAAAAAAGTTTGGAAAAACAAATTGTCAATGATTCACAGAAACGAATTTTAAAATTTTATAAAGCTATATCAAATTATATTTTGTAAACAATTGAAGTACAAATTTAATATTTTTGGAAATATTGTATAAATTACCACATTGAATGTTTTATTTTATAGCTTATGTTTTATCAAAACTAATGTAGAGTTTTTTTTTATGATAGAGGTGCTGTGTCAAATTATAAAGTTTTGATCAAAATAGAAGGTATTTTATAATAGACAACAAAAAAATCAAAATCTCAAAATTTGACACCTTGGAAATTTGTTCGTGTTAACTGACAACGGTGCTATAATATCATGTATTATCATTGCACAAAAATATTTTATATCATTTTATTTTAATAGTTTATTTAAGTTAACCCTCCCCCCCCATCCTGGACTTCAAAGGGGGGAGGGACAATGATAACTTTGCCCCCTCCATAGTAAAATGCCAGCAGAGGAATGGCAAATGCTGAAATTCCGCCTTTTCCCACTACAACTATCATACGCCACTGGCACGTGTATAATAATATATAAGATTTATTATAATATAAGATTCGTATATTATTATGATAATACTGTACGGTCGATTCCCGAGGCTCGATAAATTACGTCTTTTTCGGTGATCCGCCGATCGACAAGAACACGCAATTTGAATACAATGTACACTTGCAGTATATAAATATATAGTAATGACCCATCACCTCGTCGAGGCCCAGCCCCTTCGTCGCCTCTATGATATTATTACTGTACATAAACTATTATAATCTGCGTTCTCGCCTCGGCCCGCCTCTTAAATATAATATAAAATTATTATTATTATCATCATTATAATATTATCTCTGACCACCACGACGACGCGTTCGAACGACTCTGCGACGGGCATTCTAAAATAATAAGTATAATTATTATTATACTGTATACTATTATAGTGATATTATAATATAATTATTTTTTTATTTACCGACAAAATCGTCAACCGCTGCGGCGGTTCGTCTTTAGCGAATGCAAATGGTCGTACGAAACGCAAATATCTCTATACTGATATGATTAACGTAACTCGGGCAAGCTCAAAATCCATTTGAAAAAGTGTGAATTTTATTATGCAATTATTACAAATAATATATTATACGAGTAGTGGCGTCGCATTTGTCCCCGCAATCGCTGAACCTGACGCAATCAAAGTATTACACTAGAATGATAAAATCATGTTTACGCTTACAATAATAATATTAATTGTCATAATAATATACCCTCAATTAATACTAAACATCTATAACAGCACAAGATTGAAGAGAGAGAGAGAGAGAGAAAGAGAGATAAATATAATGCGCTGAAATCCTTTTAATATATTCCAAATTTGACATATTGTACAAAAATATTAACATTATAATAATCACGTGTGTATTTGTGTAAGTTGTAATATTAAGGTGTTAAATCGTTATCAATATGGAATTTAAATCATTTTAGTCGGTTTGAAACTAAATAATGTTTGTTTACAATAACCATAAATTATGTTTTTTTTTGTGTATGATATCTTGATTCTTGCCTATTCATTCATTCAATAATCGATCTAAATTAGACCACTTTGGTCATGACGTTACATTGTGTACGGATTATGCAAATTATTCAAACACTGCCCTCTATAATCGGGCATCATCATTGTGCTTGGATTTGCTTGTATATGTTATTAAATCATACTTTAGAATAATGCAATTATTATGAATCCAAAATAATATCATACACATCGTCGTTTTCATACACTGCGTAATACATTGTGATACGTTCGACTATAATATTATATATTATACTTAGTTGAGTTAAGGCGATTTATATTATTATTATATATCATTACGGATTGACGGGAGAGTTTAGATTTTATTACGCATCCGACCGATTCTCGGGAAAGATTCCAAGAAAAACGCACACGCGGCAAACCCGCCGTATTTTATTCACAACGGTCGACGAGATTTCATTTTATTATTTATCGCGTCTCAGCGAGAGCTTTTCAATGTCGTTGCAGCAGCAAATTATACTTGTGCGCTATTAAAAATAAACACCGCGCGCCACTGATTCCCGGGCGTTTTACAAACTATTATAATGCAGTATTATAAACGTAGGGTACACGCCTTTGGCACACTTACTCGCAAGTAATAAATCATGTAATAACAGAAAATATAGGCTGCGATAAAAAGGTTGGTAGGACTTATAATGGTAGCCTCCCCCACAAATGTGTAATTATTCAACGATAAACACTCTCATAAAATTAACTAAAACAATTAAATTGGGAATCTTTATAATTGCTGCGATGATGCATATATTGTAGATTCGTATATTGATGTATACTCAGAGTATTTATCAAAGCATGCGATACTCTGTCTCCGTCTAATATAGCAAAGTTCTATGCTAAGCATATTCAAACCTTATTGCAACTATAGGTTAGTATTAGAATTTAAACTCGTAGTAGGTACCAAAATTTAAGATTTACAGAATAGCATAATATACAAATGTAAGATTTTTTTTCTTTGTTTTACAATAGATCTTCGTATTTGTCTTATAATTAAAATATGATAACAAATCGACTAAATCAAAAGTAAGAACGAGTTAAGTTTTACTTTTCTAAAAACTTGATTCAAAATTAACTTCAGATTGATGGTATAGTGTAACCAAAAAAAAATATAATTTTTAAATATAATTCTTATAGTAAAGCTGTATCAAAAACTAAATTCTTATGACGGAAGTGTTTAGGAAATTTGCTTTTCCTAACATATAGCGCATGATTAGGATACTGTATAATTTGTTTTCATATTATGATCGATCATATACTGCCATTTACATTATAGGTAGGTAAGCAATAAGACAACAATAATAATATTTCGTGAGAAATAAAAGGTATATATAGATATTTCCTGTTCGTTAATTCGAGGCACCCGCCTTGTAGCACCCCACACCGCATCAACAACCAAATCTGACGCTGCAGGCGTAGTAGTCCCTCGAACGCAAATCAGTAGCGATTTAGGACGAAATGATGTGTCTGTTATACCACCGTGGCCTACACAGAACCTGCAGCAATAGTAGTCGAAACGCAAAGTCCGTTTAATAAGCCACGCCGCATAATATATAGCTGGAGTAGGGTTATTTTTTTTAGGCCTGGGGGTTGACGGAGTATAAAGGACCGACACGGGTAGACGGATTTATATAATTATTGGATGGGGAGGGACGGCATATATAGTATATTATAATAATATCATGTACAGGCGTTTTATATAAGAGATTTCGGATTATATTATAGAAACACTTTGGTCCAATAACGCCGTGTCGTCCAGAACATTTGTTTCGGTCGGTTAATTTAGTGTTTTCGGGAGTAAGTGCGGTGGCGCGGCGGCGTACGAAGGCGTATTTTTTTAGGCAACGTACCAAAACGCACGTCCGTCCGCTCCCGCGGGGGTGATAAATCACGAGCGCGCCCGCCCGTGGCGTTCGTCTATCGCCCCGCTAATTATATCGATGTCGCCAAGAACTCCCGATGAATATAGTTCACTAATTCGGAAGGCTTTTCACAGGCCATCTAACGCGTCATACCTACCACCGCCACGCCGTGTATATAACACACACATATATATAATATCATGTATATGTTTGTGTGTAGACATGTATGTAGGAAGTGCGCAGTACACGATTTACACGTTGGCAAAAAGAAAAACGACCACGACGAAACCGATTATTTAACTTCATTTCATTCGTGCAGACTCATCTCTCTCTCTATATTTACATGTATACATCACGCACGAAATCGTATTTTTAATAGCCGAGTTATTAAAATACACGAGAAATGTCCCGCGTGATACCTACACAAGCGGAACTGTAACGTCGTTTAAGGGTGATGCTTAAATTGTTAATGTAACAGCTTAGTTACGTGGTTGTCCAACAATTAAAATAATAATATTATTATTTAATTTCTTCAAAAATAAGCACCTATGTTGTTTATATAAAACTGCCTAATGGTGTATACGGGTTTTAATTGCATTGAATGTTTTTTTTTTTCATTTAGTGTAAAGAAATAGAATGTAAATTCAACTTATTTCAATGTAAACAATGTAATTCCGACTAATAACCACGCAGTTTATGCCTTAAAAAATGTATTAATGATTATAAATTGGGAGCTTAAAAACAAGAGAAAACTTTTCAATAATTTCAATAACTTTATATGTAACTTTTCTGGGTAACCTCAATTTTTTTTTTAAATTTTACGTTGACATTATTTTCAAGATTTATTTTAATTAAACTATGGTAGTAGCTAACATCTTTCATCTCTTACATAGTATCATATAGTATTATAATTTATCATTAGGTACTCATTAGTGTATGTCTCATAATATTTGCACTACAAACTATTATGTATTTAGTAGCTATTATAAATACTAAAATAGGTACGTATCTATAATATAATGATGGTTTGTATAACGATGTCACACATTCGTAATCTATTAACCCCCGTGCTTCCGTGTAACATAAAAAGGAATCTTTAAATTAACATTTAAATTTAAATTTACACTTAATTAATTATGGTGAAGTTGTGTCTATAATTTATCCTGATATAGTTTCTCTCATAACAAACATTCTGGCACCTTGAGTCTAATCAAAATCGACATTTTCTATAATATTTGTAACCTCGATTTGTCCCCTCCCCCTAAATATAATTAATCATTCGAAATTTCATTTTTATATACCTATTGAAATTCTTAAAAAATCGTTCTAGTTTGGATACGTTGAAATTAAAAATAAAGGCTGACATTTAAAATAGTAAATCGTTTGAAAAATTACGACTTTATAAGAAATTGGTTCCTAGGTGGAAAATATAGGTAATTTTTCAAAAACATTGTTTATCGTATCGACGTAAAAAATGTGTAAAAAAATACTCCCTATAGAACGTTTGTACTTTTTGAGACGACAACGATTGTTTATTGAATCGCCGTTTGTGTTATGTCCGTACGATGCGGAACTCAGACACGAATGCTGCAGTGGCATGTAACATAGGGTCCAAGTGTCGCTCGGGTAACACCTTAATGATGGTTGGGTGTGTATTGACGAAAAATGGGAAATTTTATACGGCGGTTTAACAGTATAATGAGGGGTAGATCACCTAAACTCATTTGAGCAACACCAATTTTTTTTTTAATCACACGTCACTGCAGCGCAGATATGGGTGCGCTCGCCAAAACGGTTCGTCGCCAACACACACCACCGGAAACACTCGAGGTCCATAGCTATACCATAGTAAAATAATATGTATAGAGTGGCGTGTGTGCGGTTCGGCTCTCGGACCGGTGACGGAGACGGCAGTGGCGGCGGCGGATTCGACGACCATCGTAATAATGTGTATAATAATAATATCATGCCTAACATCATATAGAGACGACGATATAATTAAGATTTAACAGCGCCGATAACGCGTCGATTAACAGAGCCGATAAAAAGTCGTGTTCACTAAATTTCTTCACTATATAAAATATCGTTATTAATATCTACAACACGCGTATAATAATAATAATAATAATAACATTCTGGGTAATAATATATTTATTTCTCGCGCGTTTGTCGGCGGCCGATCGGACATCGCATATGTGCGTGGTGTGTGTGCTCGCGCGCGCCCAGATTCGTTTTACATTTATTACGCGCGCACGCCCGCCCGTTCGTCTGCGTGCAGCAGCGTGAAGATTTGAAAAGGAAAAGACCCGACCGGGACGGCCGCAGGAGACGAAAAAACACTCGCATTATAATATTACTATTATTATTATACCGGCTATATCGTGTGTGTGTGTGTGTGTGCAAGAAGATATTATTATTATTCACGAGAGTGGATGGGGAATGGACGCGGGAAAACACCTTCGGTTGTACTATAGTGTATAATCTATGTACGTTTAAATCTGTGTGTACGTGTATGAGTATCTGTACGTGTGTGAGTGTCTGTGCGTATGTGTGTAATGTGTACGTGTGTGAGTGTCCGTGTGCACTTGTGTGAGTGTGTGAATGTGTGCGCGGGTTGTATAATATTATTATAGGTAGCTATTATTGTGTGCAACGTCGCTATTAATAACCAATCAATGGTGTGCGGCACCTCGCCCTGTAATTTAAAACGCCGCCGCCGCCTTCTTCTCCGCCACGATTATTATGATTATTATTATTATTATTATTGTTATTGCCCGCCGCCGCGAAAACCGCGAAGCCTCTATATTACACATCCGTGTACCTACCTATAATAATAACATTACGATAACAATTATATCACCTGTCGTGATCGTAATACGTCCACAGTGTCGTCGCGGGAGTGATTGTGCCGGGGTATACACGTCCGAGAAAATCTGTAAGGGGGGAGGGAGTCAAATGTCTTTCGAGCCCCCTCGCCATTAAAATCGAATGAAAAATAACGGTTGTTATACTATCTTTTATAAATTAATATTTTATAAGAAACGTCCATAGAAAAGTATATTATTTCTTAATAAAAGTAGTAAGTCCTTAAATAGTTTGACAGGAAGAAGAAAATTCCTTATTTTTTACGAAGTGCTTGTGTGAACAGTAGCCACCTGCCACTATTTTAAATACAATTTATGGATAAACGGAAAGCTAAAACTGTTCCATAATATAAAAGGTTTGAATTCAATGATAAATCATTATATACCTACGAAAAATAAATTTACTTTAAAAAAGGGGCCGACAATTTGAGCTTCAAACGTCAATCAATAAAACTATGGACATGTCTTTTCGATACAAAAATATGCATAACAAATTACCGTAGGGGAAACTTTGAGGAACTTTGTATCACATTTCCAAGCCATAATACAGGAAAAAAAACTAAACAAATCAGAAAATGTTTATTAGAATATGATAATATATATATAAAATATATATAAAGATATAAGTGATGGTGGAAAGTTTGAAGTATCCATGATTAATATACTTTCAGTTAGGTATAACAAATTGCCTTATATTGTTTGATAAAAATTGTTATTTTTCATTTAAATAATTATATTTTTGAATTTTCGAATAAAGCTCATAAAAAACAATATGGCTTTATCATAAACTTTCTTTTTAATTTCGATAAAAACAACGAATAATGATCCTATTGTATTACTTTTTAAAGCTTTAAATAGAAACTTAAAATTGAAAAATCTTAAACATTTATAAATAAAAAATAAGTTTCAAATTTTCATGAGAACCTCAAAATAAAAAAATACGAATGTTGACCTAACTATATAATGAGTAATGACTAATCTTTGTCAACAATTTTTAGTTAACTCAGAACTAGCACACAATTTAATATTGTACCTATATAATGTATGTAAGGAATAGACATACCTGCTGGTCCTGCTGTACTCATAATATAATATACCTATATGTTGTCATGTTGTTACTTGTGACGATGTTACAAGCACTTTCTCACTGCCACTAATAAAACAAATTTTGTGTATATGGCTAATAAAGCTAATAATATTAACACTTAACAGTTAACAATCAAAAAGTTTTTAGTTTTTAAAAAAAAAATGTATTTTAGTCACTTTCTAAGACAACACTTTTGAAATAAAATACAATATTTAACTTGTTTATTCAGAATTTCAAAATATTTTTCTGAATAAAAATAAATTAATAAATTATGTATAAAAATGTAATGTTGATCCACTATACTATTGTACAAAATGTAACATATACAGGTGTGGTTGTTATCGTATCTTAAATTGCTGTCTTCAAAATTCGATTAGAAATTTCCAAACAATGTGTACTGAATTTGTATTCTGTATAATATATCCCCCTTCCAGATTTTATTCGCCATCGGAGGCTTAATAATAGGAGTAACCCTTAAAACCCAGAATACGTTGGACGGACTGCCTTAAAGTATATTATAGTTCCGGAATTGGATATTAGGACTTTTAATTTTTCAACTCACTGTAATAGTATTTTCCTTTGTCTCACATGCGACCCGCCCCTCGAGGTACCTATTATAATACACTAATATAACCCTGCTGCACTGCACGACAGCGATTATTTATTAATCTCGTATCGTGGTCTCCGCCCGAACGGTTTTATTAATTCAATTTCCGTCCTATATAAAATTATTATTATAATCATATATTGTATCCTCGACTGTTTTTGTTTTGGGGCGCTCGCGGGGTAACGCGTTTGCTGATTTCCCGCCTCCCGCCAAACATGATATTATATTATATTATTATCGTATAGATTTTCGACGGTTTTCCGCTCTCCGCACGTCACGTGAATAATATATTATAATATGCTTCTTACCTCCACCACGGCCGTCAGCTGATCGGCCGTCAGTATCGTAATTTTATTTTCGCGTCCGGTTGCTGTTCTGATTCTTCCATCGATTTCCGCCAGAGACCTATTTTTTTAGCTCAAATTATCGCCAACAGGACACACAAATTTAAACACGTTTATACAAATGTGATGGGTATAAAACGATTCGGTGGCATGTATGAAATTTATAAAATAATTTGATACTGTTTTGAACGTCGATATGCGACATGTTATAGCAATTATAGAGGAGCTTACGCGAGTGCACTTCATTCATTCGTTTGAAAGTTCATAAAGCTCAACCGGTGACCGAACTGACCTTGTCGCGTGATTTTTGACAAATGTAAAGAATTGTACAGGTCATCGTCATAGTATATTGTGCATTCATTATTTTTGCAACGAAATGTGACTGGTTATGGCCCTAAATACCGTCGTTAATACACGTTTAACGGCTTAACACAAAAACCTTCGTGGCAGACTGATCACTATAGATCGAAGGGGTACCTACCTACAATTACACCAATCCCTAACGCATACCAAATATATGTATACGGTTCATAAGTACATTAGATTCAAAGTTCTCGAAGACGACTAACAATTTCAATTTAAAATCTTGAAAAAATAGTGACCCAACGAATAAGATATTATATTAGGAGGGAAATAGAATATATATTTTTCGTAGGTACGATATTTACGGTCGATTTTTTTCTTATTTAACGATACAACATAAATAAATAATAATAACCAACTCCATATAATATGCTCTGCCGTCGTCGCGGACCATTTATTTCAGAGCGCTTGCCTTAGAATTCTCGTTCGTGCACTGTTGTAATATTATACTTTTTATTGCTATCCGTGTGGGTTATACGATAGTACCTACACATATAATAAGAGTAGTTAACTAATCTTTGCTCGAAGACGGCAAAGTAACAATTTTGCTCAAGTGAGTATGGTTTTTATGTTTTTTTTCGAACTCAAAGAAGTATTTATTTCGGGAAAATAGTATAATATAATATATTATAGTGAACGTATATGAGTTGGAATGAAAAAATGTCACGTTCAAAAATAAAATTACAAAGAGATGTGTGCCTGCAGTGTTGGTAAATTTGATTCCCTGCGATCAGATAATCAAAATTATATACATTATATAATACAACTAATTACACGAGTATCAAGTAATTACAAACTAGCTTGTTATATCTTGGAGAATATTATAATTTTTAGTTTTTAAATAATCAAAGATCTAAATCCAAAAAATGTTAAATAAAATTTGGAATAAAATCACCATAGAACACGATATAAAATATATGATATGACCTAACAACAATATTGGAAACATATGTTTTTAAATTGGAAGAAATTGAAAGTTGTTCCACAAAAATAATTTATTACAATGCTAGAAAATTTGGCATATACTTAGATCATTGGTAAAATTAATAATAAATAATATTTACAGTACCTATAGGCATATGGAGACACTGTTCAAGTAACAATTTATGTATGTAAATCACGAGACCATAATAGTATAATCTTATTTCTATAGGGCTAGGCTTTATATATATATATATATATATATATATATATTGACAGTGTTTTCTTTGCAGCATCCTTTTACAAATTTTTGTTAGTTGAAACTTACAAAAATGTTCACAAATTGCTTCGTGTTGAAACTAATGCATTTTTTTGTATACCTTATTACCTTAACAAAAAAAATTCATATATTCTGTTATATATTTTAAAATTTAAAGTAAAGTAATTTTAAGTTGATAATTCCGTTAAACAGCTGGTTTTGTCATTGACGAAACAATTTTAAATCGATTAAAAATACTATGGATTTATTTGATAAAATAATTGACTAGAAAAGTTAGGATTATTTAGCTTTTAGAAAAAGTAGCTTCGGCTTTTTCACTAAATCAGTTTTAGTACTAGAAGATGCTTCACTTTCACTTGATGATAGTATAGATAATTAGTTACTGGTAATAATTTCATTGTATATATTATCATATTTGTATTGTGTAATTTAACAAATTATTATTTAAGCCAATCCAAATGCATATTTCACTATTTTATATTATATATTAATCTTAACCCTACTTATGAGTTTTTTAATTTCATATTCTGATGCAGAATATTTTTCGATGCATTTTGGAACATAGGTATACATAAAAGATTGAATTTCGAACGATTAGATGATTAGTTTTAAGTACCTATTTAAAGTTTAGATTAGCGGAGTACATTAGTACCTACAACAGTAGTAGGTACACCACAAAATGTTGACCCACTAACTACATTTAAATAAACTTTGAATATTTATAACTAGAGCTTGCATTTATATGTAAATACATATTTTTACTAAATCATGATAAATTAATTAAGGCAAATGATAAATTCGTATTATGTGATTTGCAATAAAGTATGACATATTTTATTTTACATATTTTTACATATTTCGTCATAAATACATATTTTTACATAAATTGTAAAATTTTAAATGAATACTGAAAATTAAAATAATTTGTCAATTTACATATTCTAAATAAATGTACGGTTTAGTAGCATTATACTTTTGGTATAGGTACTCGTAAAAAAATTGTAAGTGTGTAGTGTGTACCAAGCAGTAGCATTTGTTGATATTCAACAAATTTATCTTAACGCTTTAGATTATCTGTATCTATTCGACAAATTTCCTTAACGACTTTTAGATTATATTATTAGATTAGATATTTGCTGTGGTGATGAGAATGAAGACACGAAGGAGCTCGATATTTCGCCTAGTGGAATAACAACCATAAAGTATACACCGATAACATCTTGGGATGTGGAACGTTCATTTAGTAGTTATATAAGTCAATTTTAAGACTAAATCGTCTTGGTTTTAATTTTGAAAGTCTAAAACATTACCTACCTATAAGGATATATGATTTTAACAACGACGATTGCATTCAACGGCCCATTGCTTATTGCTATACTTTCCAATGATTCATAATTTTTCATTTTTTATTCCATATTTAAAAATGCATTTTTTTTATATTTTGGTAATTTTAATTACATTAGTAGGTATATATTATAATATATTTACATATAAATCTCAGCTCTATTTATAACAATCAATGAGTTCATTGAAGTTCAATATTGTTATGTATCGAATTATTTCAAAAAGTATTCTGCTTTGGAATATGAAATTTAAAATGAATATATTGTGTTCAATATAGGGTCGCCGGTATTTAAATGGATCGCCTTATGCATATGTATCAAATATTTGATCCCCCATTATATAGGTAATATATAAATCCGAACTTAAGTTAACCGAAACGATACTAAAAGGTCTGTATGCAGACTATATGCAGTTCCGTTATTGGTTCATTATATAGTATAATATTGTTCAGAAAGTTAAAATATGTACTTATATAAATAATTTATATTAGAATATAAAAATTAAAAACACCATTGACGGCGGCTAAGATGGATTATTAAATTTAAAACGATGACGTAATAATAGTATAGATGATGATGATGATGATAACAATAATAGGTTAACGGGACACGACGACATGATAGTTGAAGCGAATCCAACGTTTTTTCCGCAATTATACACGCGTTGAGTGAATTGTGCGAAATCGTCGGTTGGCGAATACAGATAATAATATTAACACCTCGATAACATAAAGCGGTTACTATAACCCGTCCGCACCGGCTCGTCTTATATATGATATAAGTTATAACGCAATATAATTACATCGTAAACATTTACGTAGGTACAAAAGAATAATATTATTTATGTATCGTTGCATAATTTTAAGTTATAACAAAACTGCATATTTTTTGAAGAACTTATATTAATTGTAAAATACTATTTTTAATTGTTGTTTTTTTCTTTTAAGTTTCATAAGTGGAGTAAAGACACATGTAAGTACCTACCCCTGACACTGCAAAATGAGTTGGTACCGCTGATTTAAAATGTAAATACTTATAAGTCACAACTACCAACCAAACAATTATCTAGGTACTAGTAATTAATAAATTACTGAATAACTTATACCTACTAATTATCTATACTAAAAAGCTTACTAATTATAATTTGGTACTAGCTCGAAATTTAGTTTTTATACTTAAAAATTCTCAAAAAAATATTCTGCTTCGGAGTATGAAATCAAAAATGTTCACTGCAAAAAAATTACTCTAAGCTATAAAAATACAATGTTTCCAAAAAAGTAAATAATGTTCGAGAAAAGCAGAGTTTAGTGATTATTTTTAAGATGATCACTCTGTACTTATATCATACTATAATATATAGTAACATAATTATTATAATAATATACAATATAATACGAATTGTACTGGAATACAATATTAATAATAAGTGTTTAATAGTTATAGGTGGAATTGTGGGACTTGACAGTATTTCATTTGGATTAGGACCAGGTCGGCTTTATTATTATTAATAGTTGTAGCGCGCAGTCCGGCAGCTATTTTACGTGCGCTCGTCCGTCCGCGAGCGTATTTCTCACTATTATAATAGGTAATAATAAAATAAACCGTTTAAATGAAATATGTTACGCGAAATGAGTCCGAACCGCCAAAGTCTCTCTGTCGATAGCAATAATATTATAATAATATAATATACAATCATTACGATAAATAATAATTGTTCGAAAACGTTGAGGCGGCTATCTTTGCATATATTAATAATAATGTAGGTACCTACATGATAATATTATAATATTATAATATATGTAGTAAGTAGCCAAATTATAAATAATATTACACACACACACACACCTCTGTAGGGCTGAGCGATGATGAATTATTATTATCGTATATCATTATTCGGGTCTGAGCTTACAAATTTTCTTTTTAATTTTTTTTTCTCACATCCAAAATTTATTACACGCGCTCCTCCGACATAAACGTTATAATAGCCTACAGTCGATTCGGCCGATTTATTATTATAATAATAATAATAATAATAATAATAATATTATGATTATATTATATATATATTACGAGCGTAATGAGTGCCGAACCCGTTTAATTATCGATTTCGGCATTATAATAACGTTATATTATGGCGGTGTACACCTATAATAATATATAATATTATTATAGTGACAGCCCGTTTGGGCGACGTGATGATGAACGCCGCCGCCGCCGCCGTTGCCCCGACGAGAACGACTACCGACTCGATAGACACCGCGAGCTTCTGGTATACGTTTTTCAAACCCAATCGACCGAAATTGTACGGCTAATAATAATAATAATAATATACAGATTCGGGACTACGTGCCTACCTACGTATTATTATTAAACACGCCGCGATCGTAATAATAATAACATACCAGTTGGAATATTATTATAATACATTTCGAGTATATTAAAATAATGACGTACCTATACGACTTAATGCAACTACCTATATGTTCTAAATTTTATAACGTACATCTGTGTTTATAAAATTATTATCATTATTGGCTCGTCGCCGTTTAGGCAGCGGTTTCGTTGTAACACATCGCTCATCGGCGCACCACTATGATCGTCGCCCAAACCTCTCGGTCTGCTCGCATACTATTAATATTTATGATGATAATAATATTAATAATGGTATGTAGACCGACGAGATCATTTTCAGACGTGAATCCAATCCCGCGTTTTCCGGATACCTGTATAATAATTTGTAGGTAGGTCATAGGTACCCAAGTCGTTTTCACGAGTGTTCGTGTCATTATATTATTATTATTATTGCAATCGACTCGCGATCACTCTTCATATTATGGTAGTTAATCGTAATAATAGGATCGCGAATAATAATATATTATCGTGTATATTATGATGAGATAATATATTTCAAATTCCTTAATTTGTTATTATTCCCACGGACGAGTATCGCTTACTCGGCTATTGTTATGTACATAATAGTATAATACTGCTTGTATTCCGAGCTTCATTATTGTGCCAAACTATGCTCGTCCCTGATACACGTAGATTGCAATATGCATTAAAATCGCATAAAAAAAAGATTGAACGAGTTGGCTGCAGATATTTTATATAAAACCTTTGATAATAATACTGCAAGTACGTTCCGGTGCAAATTTCAAAACACAAAATAGGTAGGTATTCATTTAATCAGTCATAGTCCATGATGGATGATGTTGTAAGTCGCCGTAACGGATTCCTTGGTCACTGAAAATACAATGATTGCAACGTATATTAAATGACACTGATGATCAACAAAAACGAATATCAAACAGTTGGCATCACGTCAACAATTTTAAACATTCGACAAACGTCTTAAAAACACACGGTGATTTCACAGTCGCAACTCCCAATTTGAAATGCTTTTGATGACGCGATAGGACTATTAGAATATTATAATTTCGAATTAATAGGCAGGAAAACTACGACTACGAAGAATTCATTTCAGAGGCCCTTTTTATCTTATAGGCAATTAGTGAATTTCTAAACGCAATGAAATTCTTGAACTTTTCTATCGGATTCCAGTGTCACACAAGCTGCAGTTGACAGATGTGTCGAATTGATTACCGTGCTGCTGTCTGTGCATTGATGGTGCGCTCGAAAGATTAGAGCGAGATTTATACGAAATAAATTCTCGAAAATCGCCACATCATATGCCAACTTTTGGTATCATAAAAAGAATATACCATCTGTAGTAATTTATAGTAACAAATACTAAGCAATTTTCTAAAAATATATTGGTTTTCTTATAATATAGGTAATAAAAAAATAAAAATGTTTAAAATTATTGTAATACTCAAAGAACATTTATAAATGCCACACGCACTTAATGCACAGGTAGTATTTGGCATTAAAATATAAATATCGTTACTAACACTTTTATACACCTGGAATTCTTTACCTACCGCGCCAAAATGAATAAGAATAAAAAAATCACTTCACTGTTATAATATAAGCTAATGTTATTTTCGTAATGTTTCGAAAGGTAAAACATCGTAAAATGTATACCTTATACAGTTATATAGATACACTATAATGACGTACGTTATGATATATCCGCTAAAAAACATAAAATTGTAGATACTTACATAATACAGTGACGTCGTCGTGTCTCGTGGCAATATAATATTATGTTATATATGCGTGGAATTGTAGATATTATTTTTTTTTTATAACTATATAATACGCTTTGATTTTAGCAGATTTAACGTTTTAAACTGTTGGAAGCATGATGAGGAACTCGGTGGCAGCGACTGTCAAATTTTAAAATGTTGTCGTCGTAATAATATTATGTATAGGTACCTACCCACGGGCCACTGTCCATTCTATTCGTATTGCATACTATTTGCGTCAACACGAAAAAAGAATATTAAACAGGTGTTTAGTAAATACAAATTATAGACATTGAATTATCATCAAAAAATCATCTATAATAAAAATTATTTTTGTGTAATCTATATAATATATAATAATTTGTAAAATAAATACATTAAAAAAATAAATAATTTTGAGAGAAATATGCATGTACTTAGCATATTTTTAATAAAAATAATATTTCAGTCTTAGTTTTTATCTAAATTATTTATTTTAAATTTCAACCCGTGTTATAATTTAATATGAATATTATTTATGGGCATTATTATTATATTTATGTCTTAATTAGATACTGAAAAAATACATTTGAACATTTAAAATAAATAACCTGTATTATGTAACTATAATGTTAGCAATGAATTTATTGACATATGCAATTTTCCAAACATTCATATTTTTGTGAAATTAAATCAATGAGAAATAAAAACTATAATTAATATTATTTAAGAATATTAATTTTTTTGACATTGTCGTAAAATGTTTTATAATTATTTTATAATAAATATATTATTAGCCGATTAATTTTCATATCGATTTACCTAAGGGAAGCAATAAAAAACGCACGTTGGGATGTAAATTATCTTCATGTCCTTTTTCAAACCGTTATTTTTTATTCGGACATAACTTACCTATTGATTATAATTTTGGATGCAAGAATACCAACTGTTGAGTAGTATTCACTGGTTTAGATTTTATCAATTCATTGAATCACCAATTAATGTTCAGGAAGCCCTCCTCTTCAGGAATTCAGGAAATATTTGGAGGCCATAAAAATATTATGTTCATGTTTACCCAAATAAAGTAAAGTCAAAATCAAAAAATAAAATGACACTTAATGAGCATCAGAAAAAAATAATTTAAAAGATAAATTTTTGTCTGCTGGCCAGCTGATTAAGTTCGTCCTCAAGATGCCATTTTGTGACCCCTGAAATAGATCTTTTTATAAGGAAAGAGTATATCGCTTCGGTTAATTAACGGTTAATTAAAACATAGATTCCTCTAATTTGAAGTTGTAGGTTTAAGTATATTGAGAGTAAGCTTACTACAGTAATATTTTCATTTTAAAAATATAGTCGACTATAGTCGAATCAAGAAATTATAGGTAAAATATAAACTTCTCAAACAAACATGACAAATCTTAGTTTTATTATAAACTGTGAAACTTTTATATATAAGGTTATATTAATTATTAAATTTCATTTTACTATTAAGATGATCGGTACCTGCAGATAATATTATTTTGTAGATTAGTAATATATTATTTTTCGAGTATTATACAATATACTTACCTACATGTATAATATTATAATAATTATTATATTTCGTTAATTCTATGTTTATTTTATAATATGTAGCTACCAAAAATTGAAACCTACGTTTGATATTCCATTATAATTTTATTCCATCGTATATAGAAATGAACAGCATTGCTTATAATACTTATATTATTATCGTATCTAAAAAAAAGGAAATGTTTTGCGTTAAATTATTAAAGTAGAAATATTAAATTTTTTTTTAAATTAATCAATACAGTTAAGGCGTAACCTGGATGACTGCAGGATGACCTCGTGTAAAATTTGATAGGTACTGGCGGAATCCATAGGTTGTCTTAAAAATATACGTGGCGGATTCGACGGGTCTACCGCGGCGACGGCTCCGATTTGCCCGTGTGCGGGACCGCCGTCGGACCTATATTATAATAATTAAAAGCCGATAAATCGCGGTCGGCCGACGCGATCTTTGCCGTCGCACGAGGACCGCGATCGATAACGAAAAGAAACGCATTATTCATATTATATATTGTAATATGGTACCCATATAATATTGTCCGCCGCGCTATGTTATTGCACACTTTTTACCTATACGACGGTGTGCGCGAACGCGCGAGATATGTAGAGAGATAATAATTTGTATAAAAAAATACATTATTATTATTATTATTATTATTATTATTATTACCGTTGTAATTTACGTGTGCGGCGGCAAACATGAAAAGATATTATTATTAAGAAAAAAAAAAATATATATATATATGCATATAGAAAATAATAAAAAGAGACCGCGCGCACCGATGAGAGAGGGAGAGTGAGGAATTCAATACGGCCGTTTAATTCCGATTTGTTGTAATACAGTATTAATGACCTATCGATAGGTCGTTTGCCCTGTAATTTTCGTACCGACACGATAATACCGCTCGGCGTGCGCGTGCATAGACATGTTGCTATATTACGTACAGGTAGGTTGGTATATACCTATAGGTTATAAATTACGGTCGCGCGGACTCTCGTGCGGCTTCGTGCCACGAGCGACGTCTATCATCGTTGTCATAGGCGTTACTAGTGGTTGTTGGTGGGGAGGGGGGAGGTGGGGTGGCTGAAGCCCACTCAGATTTTTTTGGGAAAATGTGTACAAGTCATATTATTATTATTATTAATGTTAACTTTATTTTTGCCATACGCGATGAAATGAAAAAAAAACAATTCCCATTATGTTATTATGTATATCTAATATAAGATACATAAACTAACACGAAAAATATCAAGTCAGTGTAGAGTGATGATTCAGTGTCATCAATATTTAAATATATATTTGGTAAACAATATAATGTGATATTTCTAGTAAAAAACTTAAATTATAAAATATCCTAGATAATAAAATGAATGTTATCCCATGGATATATCAACACTATAAAATTATGGTTACGGGTTTTTTTTTTGGCGAAGGAGCGAGAAATAATATCATACTAAGTATACCTATATTATTATCTATGGTCTTGAACCTTGGGAGGTTTCTCTTCCTAGTATAGGTTATATTTTCAGGGAGATGCTGTTTAGACTATATTTGTTTATGTTGCTGCAAAGTGTACGAACCTGTTTAGACCAATTTCTAAATGAATTAAACAGAATTTCGCTTCCTATTTTTCACTTGATAGATCAGCTAGGACTGAACATCAGTATTGGTGTGGTTAAAAATGGTATATTTTTAAAAATAATTTCTGATGCATTATAATGTATGTAACTATTATATTGTTTTGATAGAAATTTAGGAACTGGTCCATAATGTCATAAAACCATTTTTATATATTTTTCTTATTAAATATGTGTAATATATAAAATTAATTAATCCACACATATCTTAATTATTCTGACTTCTGAGATACAAATGTTATGTTAGATTTTGGTTTCCAAAATTAAAATTCGTCAAAACAAAGTACTCCTCCTTAATACATAAATGGATAAAAGAGCATATGTTCGGTAATGAGATCCATTACGGCATCGTTATTGTAAATAAAAAAAATCAGGAATAATCGCGAAAAAGTAGTTTCTTTTTTAATCCTGTTACGAACAAAAAAAATCAAAAAGACTCTACAACAGTATATTTCGTTGAAATATCGTAGTTATATTTTAAAAACATACGCATCATCCTGCTGCAAACATACTGAGTGGTGTCGAGAACATATTTTATATTTCAGTTTCGTATTTCAGTATTTTAACCATCTTCAGTCTTATTTTTAGACCGACAAATAAGATGAGTTTTATTTTCAGCGTAGGTACAAATAGAAACGTATTGTGCGGCACGTTGTCAAAGGCAAACGATAATATATTTTCCTCAACGACATTTTCACTTCACCGATGAAGAATCGTCGACGATTTAGACAACAATAATTCAATAAAACGTAATCCACACTTGGAGAAACATTTTAATTGGCGTCAAACGTATATTATACACCGTAACTCCCCCACAATATTCTATTATTGTAGACACATCATTTAGAAAAAAATGTTGGTTGTACTTACGTGTATAATTTGTGTTATTCGTGTGTATGTACATTTTATAATAGACGATGGATATGTGTATTTAGTTTTTGAGTTTTTTGTATTATATTTATAATATATTTACGTTATTAATTTTAACGTTTTCTGCTATAGACAAAATAGCACAGACAAACAGTCGCTCGTGCATCATATTTTCTCGATGCGATCGTCGCTCAATACCCGTCCAAGATATAATGATATTCGTATGGCAATATATTATAATGATAAATAACGTTGTGAAATCCGAAATCGTCATCGCGTCTTAATCGCGCGCGGCCTTCGTATTCAAAATCTTGTATTGGGGCTCGCCAAATTTTAACGACGAGCGATATAATTTTGTTAATAATACATATTTTAAATGATATACGGTGTGATAATATGTATTATTATTAAATATTATTATGCACAATATAATAAACGCGCGGGAACCATCGGCTGCAGCAGAGACGATGGCCGTTGAGTGGGCGAGTTGGTGGGGAGAGGGGCGGTAAAAAGCTGTTTGATGACCGTCGTACGTGACGACCCTGAGACGTGCCACACACACACGTCTTACCATTATATATATTATATTGATATTATTATGTACCTACAACATATATAAACACACACACGCGCGTTAGCGCGGTATGTGTAATACGGTTACCGGAAGTGCGAAGCCTCCCCCGCCGCGCTCGACCGGTCCGTCGAAATGCCACACCCACAGCCACGGCTCTCACGTCGTCGTCGTCCGTCTACGTCGCATATATAATTGGGCCACCCTGAGCGCAGCACCGACACCTCGTCGGAAACGCTCATACGTCACCCGAGTGCAGTAACTGCGGTATATATTTATATATTAATGTTATACGCATATACATATAATAATATGTATATACATGCCTATACGCATGCGGTTATGGGCGGCCATTATTTTTTAACCGCTCCTCGTCTATAATATAGTCTCGTCGAGTGTCGGCCGTAGTAGGGGGGGGGGTGGTCGAGCCACTTATCAAAGTCTCGTTCAGGTCGGTATTTTTTTTTTCGCGCCGTGATAAATACACACCGCGGGTATCTACCTATATATACACGATAATATATAATATTATTATTATAATAACAATGCGTATGTATGTATATATATGACGCCCGTTTGTTCGAGACCTCACCGAAACAAATCGATATCCATTACCCGTCGCATCTTCCCCGTGGTGACAACTACAAATAAGCGGGACAGGTAGTCGTCGGGCGAGCATAATATATGTGTACGTATTACATAATATTGTTAGGTGCGTGGTAAATACCAGGTACATATAGGTACACCCGTTGCCGGGGCATCCCGTGCTGTATAATATATTATGATAATATGTGGTATACTGGTATTTACCCATAGTATGCGGCCCACACGTCCGAAGTCTTTGACACAAGACGTCCCGGCCACAACGACAACAGTGTCGACGATAATAATAATAAAAAATATTTATATATTATGCGGTCACCTTGCTCATATTCATTGGCTTGCTACCGCTGTTCCAAAATGTTTAAACTATAGAACTGGTAGTATAGGGTACTTTAAGCTTATACCGGAATACAGTGATTTGGTGAACACTGTAGTTAACGAAAATACCGTGTTTCAATGAGCCAAAATTACGTGTGGAAAAATAGGTACTTGAATTCTCGAAAAACGAATAATCTATGCAAATTGCAAAGTACTTATTAAAAAGTGATTATTATGATAAGAATGGAAACATATAGGTTATGTCATAATATAACTATAAGTGAAAATAGGGAGGTATATCTTTTGAGCCTCGATTTAATATTTTAATCCACTCCAAAAATATTTTAGAAAAAAAATTAATGGGAGTAACTGAATAACAAAATAATATTATACAGTATTTCGATTTACCTATATTATATTACGATAATACATATCATTAATTTTGTTTATTGTTATTTGTCAATCTTTGTTTTTTTAGTCCATTGTTACTTTTATGAGGTCTGAACTCAATTTTAATCCAAATTTGAAACGCTATTCGCAATGCACTTTATGTAATTAATAGTTATAGTAAAATTATTAAAAGGGTTTCTGGAAGTAGGACGAAAAAAATAAGAATGGGCCATCAGCTATGAGGGCATATCTTTAGACGTCATCTGCCCCCACAGATTAATACACCATAGTATATAATTAGAAGCCGTGATTTTCCCATAAAGGTTGGGTAGTGGCTCTAAATTGCATTAGGTCAATAACCACTGGAACATATTAGCATTTATTATAAATACTATAAATATATATATATATGTATTTATAATCAATGATATTACATATATACCTACTAGACAAGCAGTATTCATAGAAGCATACCAAGTAGATATAGCTTTGAAAAAAAAAATAAATAATAGTACTCGTAGACATTTCAAAGTTTGTCAAGTGATAATTACACAATCACTACAGGTTAGCTACACATTAATTATTATGATCACGGTATGATCTCGCGTAAATCGTTTATAGTGAATAAATTATGTATTATATATTAATAGATGTTAAATATAAATGATATGATGGATGGTTTATATTATAATAATGGATATCGATGACGTACCGATACGAAAGAATGTGGCAAAATTTTTCCATTTTAATGATTCAATGAATATTATTGTCTGCTGAAACGTAAATGCTATATAGTAGCAATGTAATATATTATTGTAACACTGAGTTCTGTAACTGTCAAACTTCTAATATTATAATATATTAATGTTTTATATTTATTGTTTTACAGATAACCAAATTGAAAATCGACAGCAATCCGTTTGCCAAAGGTTTCCGGGATTCGTCAAGACTGACCGAATTTGAAAGGTAAATTGAACTTAAAGGACACTAAATCACCAATATAATATATAGATATGATTGGACAGAATACTTTTGTGAGGTACCGCGAGACTGTGCAAACGATTAGGCTCGCGAATAAAATTGAGGAATGAAATATTTTTCGTATTATGAAAGGACCTTGTAACTTTCGTAGTTTTCACCGAGTAAACCCGTAAACGTCGTGTCCTGAGAATCAAAAGAAAAATAATAATACGGCAGGTCTATTAAAATATAATATAATATCCAACGAAATCTACCTCCCGTTCTCACAGCTTCGCAACCAACCAATTTAGTAGCTTACAAAACTCGATTGACTCACTTCGTATACCTATATCATCGAGCAAAATGTCTTTTTCACATGACTACACTACTAAAAATTCGGTCGCCTACAGTCTAACTTGCACTCACACGCACTTCCGAATATTTTATACACAAGGTACCCACCCACCCATACATTAAATTAAAACCGGCTCATGTATAATTTTTTTTTAAATACAAAATAAATATTCAGTTCCTAAGATTGTTTGGGGCAGTTGCCTAAAAAAATAAAAGTTCGAGATGGCACCGCTCATAACGGTGTAATGGTACATACAGTGGCGAATCCAGGGGGGG